>NC_056739.1:1328436357-1328441357 GCF_019279795.1 Protopterus annectens | reverse complement strand
AAAACAGAACAATCACATACATAGATGCTATCAGATCATTTTTGTTACTAACACTTACCCTGACTTCTTGTCAAAGTAATAAAGCCTTTTTTGGGTATTTTCCAGTAGAAACTGCAGCGATGGTGCCAAAGTGTAGTGTTCCACACTGTGTACTTTTCCAGTTTGTCTGTTGTTTACATCAGATACAATTTTAAATGTTGTTCCCTTAGGATAGCACAGTGCAAGATGAATCCAGTCGTCTCTGCATAAATGTAATAATTTGTATTGGTGCCTTGATCTTCATTAAGAATATGCAGATATATATTATATGACATCTATGTCACTCCACTGTAAACATTCTTATGTGTTTATCATTCTTATGTTCCTGCTTTTTTTCATATATAGTAGTCAGTAAGAATACTGTACTACATATTGAATTATGACTTCATTTTTATCCATAGCTCTACTTCCTGAATATATGTTATAACCTAATGCATTTTAGCTTATCATTAAAAAAGGGACACTGGAACCTCAGCAGGTCAGCCTGGTTAGCCATACTGATTAAATAATTCTGTAGCTGACAAACTAAGTCATAAATACTTATGTTTGAACATTTAAACAAGGTAAGGAAGAAAAGTAATGGCCAGTGTTATAAAGCTGCTATGTGGCACTGCACACAGTAAAAGTGCATCTGGACTGGGCTTTATTCAGACATAAAATATGATCTGTATAGCACAACCATAATGTGGATCAAATTTAAAGACTGAGCATGCTAAGTTGAGTGGTACTTACTGCAAAATACAAAATCAACCCTATCAGCTCACATTGCTATCCTGTGTTAGCAAATGATACCATGAATATGGAAGTTACTTTCAGGAGTGCTATACCTAACATACAAAAAAAAAAATCACTGTACATTTTTGTGAAGAGAATGTTTCCCAATAAAGTACCTCTGCTAGTTTATTTACTTTTATGAACTGCTCTTTGAAATTATTGCAACTTGGAGAAAGAGTGGGACCCAATCATGCTCCTTAAAGCTCCATGTAGTACTAGCATGACACATATCTACTATTCATTTTAAGGTGTTTGTATAGCAAAATGGCATCACAGTTTATACCAGTAGTTGAGAAAATTGCTAAAGAAATGAATCCCAGCTGAAAGCTCTACAATAAAAGATAGGTTTCTGTCTGCATGGGGTGAGAGGTTGGCATAATAGTTAAGGTGTTTACCTTGCAGACACAAGGTGCAGGGTTTAATTCTCACATGGGGTAATTGGCTAGGTGTAAAATGGTCCACAACGGCCGTTAGCCTAGTACTAATCTATGAACCTATGCATGTTATAATACTGTACACACAACCAGTAATACTGACTTGTCCAGTGATGTTGTTCTTAGGATCATTGGTAACTACTAAACTAATAACCTCAGGAGGTCTTTTTAAGCATAGCCATGTTTTCCAAAAGTGAGCATCAAACCCTCTACATTGTGTCTGTAAGGTAAACACCTTAACCATTATACCAACCCCAATCTCCAAGTACAGGAAACTAGATTCAAACCTTCAACTTTTATGTATTCCAGTCCAGTCCAGAACCCCTACCTGCCTACTTATGATTTTGAACACTAAACTGGATTTCAGATGGGAATTGTTAAAACCAGATGTGTGCATATGTTGCTGTTATTGTTAAGTGCCGTGCATAATGTGTAGATACACCACAGCAAAATACAGCATTGATGACAAAAAATACAGGTAACTGATGAATTTACCTTTGATTTAGAGTGCTGGTCACAAACACAAACTGGATGCTTACTTCATGGTCTGACACAGTAAAGGAGGACAAGAAACCCAGAAAAAATATGTAAACCAATTGAGAGATGTTTTCAAATGGATGACCTACTGCTGGGTGCTGAATAATAAAGTATGGAATAACTGATATGCAAAACGATACCTTAAAGGTGATACCCATAGTGCTTTCTCTCTACACTTTCTGCAGTCTTCAAATTTCTAACTCAAAAGTGATACACACACAGTAACCAGCAATGAAAGAAGGATGTTTCTAGACATACCACAGGAGGGATCACAGACTGGGTCATTAACCATGGCCATCTCCAGAATGTGGTGAGTGAGGTATGGATGACTCAAGTCTGCCAACACCGCTGACAGATTGAAATACTTAAAGGTGCATTGTCCTCAGTAAAAGGCCCGCTAAAAGAACTAACTACATTACTGTTTTTAAAGCACCGGCATCAGAGATACTCTTCCAAGCACCTGAGAAATTTATCTCAGAGGCTGAATCTGGAGGATTTCATTGAAAAGAAATGTAGTACACAAGTAACAAAACTACATATGTAAAAGTACTAATGACAATAAATAAGGATCATTAAATAATATGGTTATGGTATATGACAATGCAATAAAACAGATGAAAACAAGAGTAACCATTTGAAATGTCGGAACCCGCTACAGTGACTCCAAAAACTCGGGGGCTGAATGGCCAAAAGATTGTATTTGTATGTGTCAAGTCTAAGATGCCATTTCTCAGAATAGTCTTATTTCTCTGAGGTATAGAAAACTCGAAGTTGGTATATAAGTTTGGGGTGTGGGAGGCTTGCCTTCCACATGGGGGGATGTGGAGGGGGCTTACCCCCTCCAGCAAAAAGAAGTTTTAAGGAGAAGCAGTTTTCAAGATTCACTCTTCTCCTTTGTTTTTGGTCTGTTTTTTGGGGCGCTTGTTGATACTGTCATTTTGAGTGTTGACATTTCAATAGAGAGCAGAAAGAAAGCATTGCTTTTACTAAGACTATAATTATCAGAGTTTCTAGGAAAGTGTTTTAGAGGTAATAAAGTCAACCCCAAATAACTAGCAGATGAATCTTAAAAGCAACCTAAATATAAACTGTTATGTAACTGCCTTGGTCAGATAATCTGACATATGCAAAGGATCCCACGTATGCAGCATTAGTCTACGAATAAAGACGCAATGTGCATGCTCAATCTATTCAGTGACAACTTAGGGCTAGCTCTCTCTCACCACATGGCAGCTCTGGGATGTGTCGTAATTTATGAACTCGCATAGCTTAGTAGTATCATATATATATATATATATATATATATATATATATATATATATATATATATATATATATTATATACCAGTCTCAAAATGTGATATATGAATGAATTTATAAGCTATTATATTAACTCTTCATATGTTGCACCAAGTCTGCAAATGGTACTGTGAATGAACTTACTAAATGCCACATTGATCCTTCATATACTGAAACAAGTCTACAAACTGATGTCTTTATCAACAAGTAACTTAACCACGCATCCAGTCAGACTAACTAATATTTCAAGTTTCCTGTGTATGCTGCATACTTCTGTAGCCATGAAAGGTTTCCTTCTTATGCTATTACCATATACGATTTACAACCTGCATCGTTACTAAATACCCTATCTTTTCTCTAACTGCAAACCATTCTGGCCTGCATTCACATCATACTTCACAACCCCTCTTAGCACAAGAATTCTGGACAAAGCCGAAAAAAATTGGGGGGAGGTCCAAAATCAGAGACTAATCTTAAACATTGTAATTAACTTAGAAAGTTGCTGGAATTACAGATTATTAAAAGATATGAAATATGAAACTGAAATGACTGGCATTATTTAGTGAATACAATCCCCAATGGATTGTCAGAAAACAAAAAATTTATGCGGAACAGACCAAAAAACATGAGGCAAAAATCTGGACATTGTGTGAAAATCTGGACATATGAGAGGTATAATCCACATATCTCTATCAAATATGAACAATTCACAGTTTCTTAAAACAATACAGGCATCCACCTCATGTTCCCAGATAAGATAATCTGGATCTAGGATTGCACGATGACTTGTGATATTTAATTGCATTGTAACCTTATTTTCACGATGGTATGCTGTCTTAACTTTCCCACATGTTCTTTTAATCGGGATTATTTGCCTTGAACTCACCAACCCTAACTGCCTCTGCAAAAATATTTAATCTGTGAGTCTACAAGTCTGGCTCCCTTGCTAAACAGCATGAAATACAGAACAAATCTGTTTGCAGCCCCAGTATAAATGGCTCACAATAAACAACATAAAAGAATTAGCCTAGTATTATTTTTGTATGTGCTGTTTCCTCATCCATAAACAGTCCAAGCATGACAACAGAATACGAGCTGGATCTTTGAAAGGCACAGGGTTAAAACAAAATCAAGTCATGTTAACATATTGTGTGCCACAGTTTAGGATTTTCATCAAGTCACCATCCTAGCCTGTATTAAAAACTTTTATTATGGACTTATTTGCCAGAGAAAAAGAAAAACAATTTGTTCAAATTGTGCATCGTAGTCTCTTTTATGGAAGAAAAGGTAGAAGCAAATATAAGAAAGTATAGACGATACAGTTAAACATCTTTCAGAGGCTATTACAAAAAGCTTCCACTGTATTTTAACATGTCAAAAAGCTGCAAAATTTACGTGTGTAATGTTTAGAAGTTGCATACTATACTACTGTCTGTCCTCCCACAAGTATCAAAACCCACACTGATCTAGTCAATAACATGACTGCTCATCTTAAAGCAGAGGACTCATTGTAACTTGTACAGCGTTAACAGTAAGAAAGTGATACAGTGTGAGAAACCTCTAACTCATGACACTTGCAGCTTTAATAAAAATGTATGTGCTGTTGTCTCTGAGTGTGAATTATCTCAGCAGCTTTAGGCAGCATCTAGATGACTTTAGTGAAAGACAGAGTAGGCAAAGGACACCTAAACATAATGTACACATAATACAGATAAAGTTCAGTGTAAAAAAATCACCATACACTTCAGCATAAATTACTGTAGTCCTGTAATGCTTTATAATATAACTGTAAATATTTATAACAGGAAATAAAATATTCATACTACAAAGAAAATAGATCAACATATAGTAGAATACGCTGTAAATAAAATAATGAACATCACCATATGTATGTATGTTTTTTTACAGCTAGTTTAA
>NC_056739.1:1328383857-1328426357 GCF_019279795.1 Protopterus annectens | reverse complement strand
ATGCTGTAATGCAACTGCCATCACCCAGTGCCTTCTTTACACCTTCTCGCTCATACCCCATATGCTTAACAGTACTAACTGGCTAAGGTAATACATGCTGGTTCTGTGTTGTAGTGGTAAGACATTAACTGTAACCCCAGGTTTGGGTAATAGAAAATTGCTAAAAGACCAAGCAAGGAGATGAATGGCTGGTCTTCCAAGGGGTAAAGATTTCCTCGTCCTGAGTCACAAACTCCTCCAGTGGCTGCTGGGGGACTGCAGTACAGATTACATAATTTTAGTTATCACAGAAAAGCAGGCACCAGGAGTTCACAATGGGGTTCGGGCAGAAATGAGAGCTTGCTGAAGACCAAACTGACTGCACACTTATCTAAGGGAGAGTTACAGATAGGAACCAAACAAATAGGTGTAAACACAATGTCAAACAACAAAAGTAAATCCAAAAGTGCCAGCAGACAAGAACAGTCACAAAAAGTAAAATAAATTTTAATAAGGTATATACAGAACCAAACACATTTGTTCTACAAGCAACAACTTCACCTGTTGAAGCTCTTCATGCACAATATGACAATAGCAGGGGGATCACATCATTCAGACTTTGCCCTGAATGGAGTAGACATTAATATAGTGGGCATTTAGGGAAAAGCTGTTTATATAAAGACCATAGAGGTGTCAGAAATATTTAAAAAATATCACATGTATTTTTCCTGCTGTGTAAGAGTTTTAATCTTTTGCTTAATTCTTCTCCCACCATCTCTCTATCCTTCTTTTTCCTATACATGATTACTATGTGCATCTCTGCACTGTTTAGAACATATATTTTGGTAAAACCCTGAAAATGAGCACTACCCTAATTAATTCACAATGGATAATGTATGTACAGGCTACATCTGAATCAGGAGTATTAAAGATATACAAGGTCTGACTCAGCAAAGCTATACATCTATCTGATGTCACGGGCTACTCAACACAAATAAACTGGAACTTTCCTGTAAAGATAATCATGTTTTATCTTTCATATTGTATAAGTATCTATATTTATGAAATGTACACAGACTTCATTTGTTTTGGCAAAAGGTAAGCTGGGGTAGGGACATCATTTTGGGACAGGCTCAGATTGCTAGTTTATTCTTCTACAACTTTATATAAATTCTCTTAAAAGAAAGGAGAAAAAAAAACATTCACCTCTACTAGCACAGAAGTAGTCATGAAGGAATATTATGTATGTTACCAAAAGTGTATTACAGCTGCATGGCAAGGCAATAACACTGGTGTAGTACAACAAAAGCAATTGTTTACTCACACATCCAAGCTGTACAGCCACACAATCGTTTTATTCAGAACACACTTCAAGAGAAGAGCAATACAGACCTTAATACAAAAAAAAATAAAAAAGGTTGCTTTGCTTAGCAACCTTATACGTGCATGGCATGGTTACCAGAATGCAACAGACAGCCACAATCTCCTTTCATTTCAAAAAGTATCCTTAACTGAACTCACAAAAAAATAATAGTAATAACAACGATTGGTTTGCAGATAGCAGTCCATTAGAATGCCACATGGTTTCTAAATCTTACCTCTGTTATAATGTGGATCACACTTGTGAAAATGGTGCATGCTATGTTGCACTGCTATTTTAGTCTAACCAGCTTAATTCATACTTATTTATTTTATTTATTTTACATTTGCTGACTAGGATAGTCTGACTGGATATGTGTCCATTTTCAGCAGAGGCCCGGGGAGAAAAGCTCCAGATAACACAGATAGAACATAACCGATATGAGTCAAATATACTTACAAAGCCTCCAGTAGGTACTCACAATATACACAGTGTGTAATAGTATGCAAAAACAACAGGTTGCAGCAAGCTATTATGAGTAAGAGATGCATACAATATTAATTTAAATAAGGCATGAATAAGTAGTGATTAATCAGGGTTAGTACAGGGACAAAGCCAGTGCTCTTTAAAATACTAACTTCCCACTCTAGTATGTTAAAGCAAGTGCCTGCAACAAGATACAGTTTATTCATCAAATCTGAAAACTCACATTCACATCCTATTACAATTAATATGCACACCGTATTACCTTAAGCAAATCTCATGATCTGTTTTGCTTAGTGTATCTCATTCCTGTTTCTCTGAAGTTTTAATAACATACTTGTAGTATCAGTCATAGTAATGCACCAGGATGTGGCAATTAATTTTCTTTGGAAGTATGTGCTTCCAAGGAAATTATACTAATTAACAGTTCTGTTTACAGACATCTGGGCTTCAAAAAGTTATAATATCATCTGAGATGTTTAGCTATTTTCTAACAATGGCTAGGCATGCATTTCCAAAGAAATTATATTAAATATGCTTCAGTTAATTTCCAACAACTTCCTAAAACCTGTTGTTTTCTAAAACTGCTCCATGGATAACTGATGCAAGTGTTCATATGCAGCAACCATTTCATCAATGTCAAAGAAGTTAAAAACAATATTAATAGCAAAACATTCGCTGTAAGAAAGCACTGTGTCACATGCCAGATATTTTTAATGTGTGTCATGTTGGTCCAGATATTAAGCGGACCCAAAACTGAAACTGAATCACTATACAGCTGCTTTTAGCATTCCGATTATGGAGTCAATCTCTTTGACACTGCAACAGTTTGTACAGGTCAAAAATCTCTTTTAGTCCAGGCATTCTTTCTAATCTCATGGGTGTTAATTTTATAGTAGCAGAGGACATGACTTACATAACTCTGTCACTGTTCTAGGGCTGTAAGAACTTTGCTTCCCTGTGCAGATGAAGGTTCAGGCTGTTCAATAGTTTATACATGACACTACCTAGTTTGTGGCCCCTCCAGGTAGCAGCTACACTGTTGAGGATCACACAGCATCTTTGATGGAAAAATGGTGCAAAACACAACATATTCTGTTCCATGTTGTCCTTTAAGTTGTTTATTTTTCCCCAAAGCGATGGGAGTTGAAATAAACCAACACTGGCATATATATTAATACTTAGCACTACAGAGGACTATGTTTTACAGAAGGGGACTTCTTATCCTACATAGAGTTCTCAGTGTTTATTCTCATGTATCTAGGAAGGGCAGGGAAACTTGTACCCTGCAAGCTATTCAGTAATGTGGAAGAGAGAAAATATTAGAAGCACAAGTGATATGTGGATAAACAGACTAGTGGACAGTGGTGCTACCACATGTGAATGAGGTGCTAATCAGCCTTGTCCTTCTGCTTATTCCTTAGTCCACCAGGAAGGTGCAGTAACAAGAAAGAATACTGCACAACTAAAATGCAGCCATCTGATCTATAGATGTGGAAAAAAGCTTCACATTTAACCTATCTGCACCACCTCTATTAATTGTATTTATATTCACCTCAAAATGTACAAAGATTCATTTTATGTTGTGCGTATCAGCCATTATCACTCTGTTTTTTAATTAGCTAAAACATGTTTGTTTGGGAATGTTATCAAATCATGGTTATGTAACACAGAGAGTCGAAGTCTTACCTACAACCAGATCGGGAAGACTACAGACAACTACAAAAGATGACAAGGAATACAAGTACCAAGGGATATTTGGCAAATAAGCACAGTCTCTTAACAGACTCTCCTATTTTTGAGCATACTCTCTCAATATACATATTAATTTTTTGATGAAAATCAGTTAATTTTAAACCTTTTAGCATAATAGTATTGAACAACACAAATGCTTGCAGAGATGTGATGGAAAGATGCCAGTAAGGCACATTTTCTGCTTTTCCCACGCTACTCTGTCATGCTAATACTTTTTTAGTGCTTTATCCTGATGGAGTCATTTCTTCTGGGGTTTGGGAGCAGCTTGTTTCTCATGTTGTTATTACTCACAGAAAGGAAGGTTAGACTTTATTAATGTAGAATATATCTTGCTTATGAATATTTAAAGATGCAGATGAAAGAAAAACATAGCCTGTGAAATCTAGCTTAGTGTCGAAGTTAGCTCTTATAAAGATGCCTCAGTCGTGACATCTTCACCTCATTCATTTAACTCAAGCATCCTTTAGATCCTGCACTGAACTGTAATTAACCACCATGTTTGGAAATAGGTCCCACGACCACAGCATGCTCTCTGTAAACTTGCTAATTAATTCTTCTTCTTCAATCATACAACTGGAGATTAGTACACAATTTGGTTTTATCTGATCCTTGAGATTGTAGATTGTCTGTGTGGGTGGGGGGTGTTTACCTCAGCAGAAAATTAGATTTAGAGTTTTGTAAAACTGGCAATATTACCTTGTTTTATTAATAGTGTTCCCTACAGGATATTATCAAGGTTAATCTTTTTATATTTATATTGAGAAATACCAAGCAGTTCTAGTACCTAGGCTATTAAAATGGATTTAAAATATATCCACTCTACATGGAATTTATGGCTGAAAAGAGGCCTCAGAAGTAGCTAATTTAGCCAGTTAAGTAATAAAATGCTTCATTTTGCTACATGCACAATCTACCATGTGGTCTATAGCTTTCCTGTGTAATTCCAAGACAGCTTTTCAGAGTAAAATAATTTTACAACCCTAATACGTCCAATAATAAAATTCAGTACATTAAACGTTGACCCTAAATTATACATAGAAATGTCTGGCTGTCAAACATAATAACTCATGTTTAAGCATAATTGGAAATGAACACGTAATCATGCTGTCCAAGGTTATGAATCAGAGACAGCTAAGTCACTATTTTACAGTTTTCAGCTGCCAGCTTTGAAGATTACTGTATGCTGTCTTTAATTTCACCACCTTCCTACTCATCACATATCACAGAGAAAATTGTAAATCGTAGAAATATTGTACATGATGCTTTTCTTTTCATATGGAATAGGCCACATCATCACACTATACATTTGTAATAGTACACCCTATAAACAAATGTCCCTTCACTTTAGGTTTACGTACCCAGACTTCATGTTTAAAACAAACATGCATCACTAATTATGAGAAAGAAATCAGACTGCATTGCATTAATACTTACTGTTATTTTGTACCAGCAGTTGTTGCTGTAAACAATGAGCATAATTATGGCATGGCACAACAGAAATGACACTGTAAATGAAATCCTGAAGATTGCTTGCTACAAACCTTCCCTGGGATTCGAAAAGAATCCCAATGTAGGTGTGAACTGCTGTAATCAAAAAGGGCAGTTTACATGATCATGTAAAATGCAATTTAGAGATTAGCCACAATGAGAAAGACCTCATTCTAGCCAATTTGCATGTCTCTGAATCACTGACAATTACCACCACTGTTAAACAGCACTTTCTTATGGTAATTACCACCACTGGCAATTACTCCTCCTACTGCTACAGGTACCCACCTCATTCATAAACTTTTCAACACACATGAAGACATTCAAACACACAAGATTACACATGCACACACATACGTACACAAACACCAACAAACATATACACTCACACAAATTCACTGTACCTGACATATATACACCCTCACTCTTCTGCACTCACAGACACACTCACCCATTCACACACACACACACACACACACACACACACACACACACACACACACACACACACTCTATTAAACCCTTGTCTAACACCCCTACTGTGACCAGCCAGGCAGACATCCACTCACACGGTCATCTGTGACCACTTATACCTCTGTAGACATGCACACACACTGGCACATACCCACAATCATAAACTGTCCACAAGTACTTCTCTACAGACACTTACCCAGTCTTATCTTTTATGTAATCTTCCCCGCTGACTATAATGGGAGAATGCAGCATTTCTGGCTATTATTAACACAGCCTGCCATAATAATTTACACAGCTGAGTGATTGTCTAAATGGCTTGTCAACATAAGTACTCTAATTGCAGGTAGCAGAGCTGTGTAAATGGCCATCTGCAGTGATCCTGTTGACCATGTACAATCACTGAGGTGCACCTGTCTCTGAATCAGAAGTGGTATCCTGACAGTGATTTCCCACCTGTGTTAGGGCTCACCACTAACATATGTCCCTTCTGAATCCAAGGGTATATGTCTTTAGATCAAATGTTTTGATTTTTTTTTAAATAAGTTGCAACTAATTTCTTTAACATCTTAGTCAAGGATCAGTTTGTAGTCTTCTCTAGGAACAGATAAATAAAGGCACTAACTAAATTTCTTTCAATTATCTCCATAATTAGTAGATAAACAAAATGCAGCAGCAGATTAAGAGTGCCCAGTAGGAAAAAACAAAATATAGCATAATGAAAACTTCCAGGCACTACCACGGCAAAAACAATGTTATGTATCAAGGTGCAACAACACCAATGCGACAAAACTGTTATTACAAGTCACCTTCACTTGCAAAATTGTAGCAAAAACTTCCAAACACTACTACAGCAAAAGCGATACTTAGTATCACAATGTAACAATGCTAATGCAGTAGATTATCATTGAAAGTTACCTCCACTTGTAGAAGTCAACAAAATATATCTAGTTTTCACTCGACTGAAGATGCCAAAAGACAGAATGCAGTCACAGTAAATATAACGTTTGAAATCTCTTTATACATCCAAAGGAAGTAGCGAAGATGTTTAAATTATCCACAGCGATACCATATCTTTAAAACAATTTATTGTTAAATAGAAAACAAATAAACGGAAGCTCCTTGTAAGCACTTTTGGGTTACAGCGAACCCTTCATCAGACAGTTTTCAATTTAAATAGCAGCATTTAAATAGTTCATTTTGGCGCCAAAATCCATCTTAAAGTAACATTGCCATAAGAATAATAATAGGTCATATAAATAAATATGCATATCTATTAAATGCCTAACATATCAAATCTATAAAACTATCTAAAACAATCAAATAATTATAATACAAATATATTTCATATAGTACTAAAAACTACATTTTATATTTAATAAGCATACAAAAATATAAATGTAAATATATTAACTACTCATCAAATCAATAAATTCCTATAACAAATATGCACAATTAATATATTAATAAAAACATTAAAACAAAATATGGTATCATAATTAATGCTTCAGTGACCTATTTTTCAAAAATGGCTTTATTGTCACCCTACCATTCAAGCCTTTCCATTTATCAGACTGCATACGAATAATCCATCTATTCTCTTCCTGTTCAGTATAATTTCTAATATTACCTAATCTATTACTTTTAAAAATTATTTCAATGACCATAAACTTGAATCTATGATCCAAACCATTATTTAAAACATGTTCCGCTAGTGCATTAGCTTCATCCTCACGATTGATTGCGTATATGTGCTCTCTTACTCTTTGCCTCAATGTTCTATTACTTTTACCTATGTAGAAGCTGGGACATTTCTGACAACTTGCAAGGTATATTATATCTCTAGTTTTACAGTCTGCATAATGTTTAAAATAATATACCCTCCCCGTATCCGGATGCATAAACTCATCAGTTCCCATCATATAAGGACACTGATTGCAGTAGTGTTTGGAAGTTTTTGCTACAATTTTGCAAGTGAAGGTGACTTGTAATAACAGTTTTGTCACATTGGTGTTGTTGCACCTTGATACATAACATTGTTTTTGCCGTGGTAGTACTTGGAAGCTTTCATTACGCTATCATCATAATTACTTCTTGTTATCGCTGAGAAAACATGTCATACTAAATTTGTCATATCTCTGTAGTGAAAGGAGAAATGTGCAAATATGTTGTTCTTTTCTGAAATGTTCTTTTCTACAAAATCCAGACAAGTAATGAAAAAGATGCTTAAATTAAATGATGTGCATTTTTAAAGAAGGAAATTAAAAATGACTGCATTGCAGACATTTGGTTCTCTCTCAGGACTTTTTAATTTGAAACAATCCTCACTACAGAAGGTCTAAATATTTTTAATCTACTTTATGAGGTTCTGAATGCAAAGAGAGACGAGATCCACAATCTAAGAAGATTTAAGAAGTAAAATGTTACTTAAGAAAGTCATAAACATTTATAGATAATTTAACTGTTAGCAAAGGAAGCAGACTAAGTGGATAAAATCAATTCATATCGCAAGCGGGTGTAAAGAAAAGGGAGGCTAAGTTTCAGTAGTGCTCTTGTTTGTTTCTTCCAAACTGCTAACCTGTACAATCCACCCTCACACTTAATTATGTGCATTGGGACAAGCAATATTCAGACTTATTTGTAAAAGACCCATCCGTGAAGTTAAACAAAGCACATACCACCAAAACTTGCTACATATATTGTATGAGACCGCCCTAAGGCATTACCGTAGCATGGTCTGCTATATTCTAAAGTCATTACCAAGTGATTCATACATATTTGTGCCTTTCTGGCCATGACCATAGAGCATACGACAGTATATATTATAATGTTGGAAATATAGTCTTGGGCATGCTACCATTGTTGGATTGCTGCACACACAAAACCATTATTGGCTGTGTCTGGGGTGGTTATTCTGATAGGCTTGCATGAGCAGAACTCTGCACTATATGCAGTACTGTTCCATTCCTTTTGTTTCTGTATAGTCCACAGTTTTATACAGGTACTCAGATTCTGTTGCTCAGCTATATTATACAGAGCACTGTATATCAATTTCATGGCTGCTATTTTACTCGCCACTGGTGCACAGTAGTGCCAACATAAATTTATGCACCTCCTTCATACCATCCTTTGTGATTCACAGGTTTGTGAATCATAGAGGTGGTGCACTGCTTTAGGAGCATACCTACTGCCTTCCTGGAATCCTTCAGGTATGTAGTAATATACAATACTACTCCATTGCATTAAGGTTAGTGTTAAACTTACATAGCATTTTAGATCATATACCAGCCCTGCACAGTTGAAGACAATGTTTTTGCATCCAAAAGCATATCTGCAACAGTTAATGGGGAATCATATTAAAGGAGATTAGAATGATTCATCCAAATTTTGCTAAAACAAAGCAATTATCAGCACAACAAAATTAATAACTAACTGCAATGAAATTAGCTGCACAGGATCTGTGAGATGAATGCACATAAACCAATGGAAATACAGGCAGACGATAACTACTGATGAACTGATGTTTGGATTGATTCAACATATTCACTAAACAGCATGGTTGAGGATGAGATTAAGCTGAAAATATAATGTAATGTGCTATTTGCATTGAGGGAAGTACAGGTTCAATGAACAGTTAGTTAAAGTAAGTGCCTATAACTTTCTTGGGCATTATTCGTGAGAATTTTACACACTCACCAATCAATTCATCTGAAATATGCCTTCTTTTCCACTATAATTCATATACGGTTCTGTTTATGTCTTTTCCCTGAACAGACATCTTGTTACCTTGCATTGTCACAGATGAATTACAATACTCACTGATTTAAACAGATATCTGTAATTTTCTTAAATACTATATATTTCTGAAATCTATGGTGCAAGGTTTGATTCCCACAGCCTGCATTAGCAAACTTTGTGACTCTGAGCAGGTCACTTAACCAGACACCACTCCCAGTCTGACTCTGAAAAAGGTCCATGAAGATGTACTCTACCCTGGAAAACAAATATAAATAAAATTATAAAAAATAAAATAAATCTGTATACCAAGCACCTATCATCTGTGCAACAAACACTAATGTACTGTGCAAAGAGATGGCAGGTCTTTTTTTTTTAAGCTGTTGATGTCTAACACAAATAACAAGTTGTCACGCCCACAGATACAAGGGGAAACTCACTGAAGATGTCATAACTTACTCTGGTGTTTGGCAATCATCCTTGGAGTGGATTATATTAATGGTACAGGGCATGATTATTTGCATGAGGGAAGCGTGGTGGGCTTATGCGCAGAAAAGCTTTAATGGGTTACTTTTTTAGTTTATCGAGTTAATCAAATGTGTTTTGACCTATTTAATCTAAACAACATCTGACATGACCTCTATTGTTCCTTTCTTTCTCACAACTAGCAAAACCATCATATAATATTTGAACAAGCAAGTCTATGCATTCTGAAAGTATTGATGAAATTGGAGATGGAAGGTGTAGGCTCCTGGCCTTAAAAAAACTCTTTCATTAGAGTGTTAACAGACACTCTTGTGCAGAACATAGGGACACTTCCCTGTATACTGACCCTTGCTTGTTTATTTTCTTATAGAGGGATGGAGTTATTTGTGTGCTATCCACAAAATCCTGTATGACCCATAATTCTGTTAGATTCCCCTACAGACAGAGTAAGACAACAGCTCTAGTTTCCTATAATTTCTTTGCCATCTTATCCCTCTTTAAATGCAGAGATATACAAGGTGCTTGCAATTAACTGGGCTAAGTGTCATAAAAAGATACTACATAGTCATGGCAGAAACTCATGGCGTTTCACTGACAATTGATTGTGATGTATCCAGGCCCAAGGTTTTATGTGTTCATTAGATCTCTGGCCTTGGAGTACTTCTGCTTCTAAACAGTGACAGCTTTATTTACAAGTTCATTTTGTATTTATCTGAATTAGATCTCCAACACATACATACACCATTATGTCAGCTTTTTCCTTGAACACGATAAGTTAACCTCTGCTACAAACCATACCATCTAGAACAAATGATGGTCCCATTTCCTTGTGCATTTTTGGTCTACGGAAGATTACTACTTCATTTAATGATGTTCTTTGTAATGCAGATGTATACACATGGTATTCAACCCCTCCCCTTTTGGCTTCAGCATGAAATACTTTTAAGTAGTAGATTACTTTAAGAATTATAATCACTACATCAGTCAGGATAAGAATCTTATAACTCTTATTCTGAGCATGAAAGGGACTAAATTGATTAAACTAATCATGAGGTCAGAACTCCTTACTGCAAAATAAATAATTACAAATATCATCTAGTATAACAGCATACTGAAATATCAAATCAAAACAAGTTCCTCAGAATATATTTCGCCTAAGATGTCTGCAGATGCCAAACTGATGATTTACTCATATTTCAAGTTTAAAACACCACCCAAAACCATCTGGTTAATAAAAATTTTAATCATGTACGACTAGTCACACTACCATTACCAAGTATGTGCCTACACAGAAGAAAAAGACACTAGCCTCCAATACAATAAAGTCTGCATCAGTGCCATGCATTAATCTCATACTGTTTTTTTTTTTTTTCATCAAAACAGTTTCTGAAGTAGTTTTTTAATATATACTTTCTTATTTCTTGTTGTTATTCACAATCCCCCTTTCACTGGTTTAAAGATCTGTTACCACAAATTGTCTGCTTGACTAAGTTACAAAGAAATTAATTAGTCTAATAGAATTACACCAGGTTTTCATATTAAGAAATCAGACAGAATATTTTAAAATGTAGTGTTTCTCTTATTACTCTGATAGCTCTGTTTTGACTTCATTCAACTGTGGGTAAGTTAACGTTATAAAAGCTGCATCTCATATTGGATTGTGCATTTCCTTAAACTTTTTACTCTTCCTGATTATACCGCTTTGCATGCTCTCTCTGTCTCAGGTACTAATGCCTCATTGGTCTACATTTTCCCAAATAAAGCATTCTGCCAGCAGTTTAAAACCCATGGAAGATACCCACAAGGTCTACCCTAGTGTTTCTTTCATGCTGCATGGGTTTATGGACCCACCTTTGCATACACTTCTTAACACTCTTACTCTCCTATGTTTTGTAGTATTCCTTAGGAGTCCTTTCACTAAGAGTGTTTCCCTCTCCTAACCCATTATATTGTAAGAGTCCTTTTTACTTTTTCTTATCTCTGTTCTCCTTAACCATTCACTATGTATCCTTTCTTATTTACATTGCAACCAACGCACACTCATATAGAGGCAGTCATGACTTTCTACTTTACTTTTGGCCTGCCTTCTTTATCTCTTCCATGTACACATTAGTTTTGACCTTTCATAATTAATGCCAGTCACATGATCCAGCTCTCACTACTGGAGTTTACAACAGTATTTCCTTTGATATATAAATGGGAGGATCCCGACTTTTCTCCTTTTTTTGCCACCATCATGGACAGATTAAATGTCCACTTGAAAAACATTTAAAGCTGTCAGTTCAAGTCGTGGTTCCCCTTGTAGGTAGATGTAGATCATTGTGCATCTGTACTAGTGGATGCCAAGCCCCTGGTACAATCAAATCCTTCAGTACTAGACTAACTGCTCAACCAGTCACTGAAGCTCATGAAGACAAGACCCTGTCCTCAACTAAACTATTGGAAGGAAACCCCTCGGACAATGCTGCCACTTGTACTGCTCATCTATGGACATTCCTTAGTTCTTTAAATTTATTTTTCACTGTTCTGGTACCTTTTCCAGGTAGTCAGTTTATCCTACATAGTTAATATATGGAGGAGTGGATGGAAAATAGGACATTCACCCGAGGGATCACTCCAGTGGCTCTACTTGACAGAGGCACTGGGAACTAAGGTCAAGTAGCAAGATGCCAGGGTAATCCTATGGGCTAGGCTTGTAAAGGCTCCAGGGCCATTAGCCTAGTACACACATATGAACATCTTTGTAGATTTGTAGATGCATTTAAATCACAGCTTTATAATGCAATGGCATATTATACATCAAGCATTTGTGAAAAACTCCATGGAGAAATGGTGATTTGGGCCAGACATCAATCAGTCCTGACTGAGTTTCTTTTTTCTAGTTTTTTAGTCTGTTACTTGGCAAGAATATCCAACCATCAGCCATATCCCACTGGCATGCTGGTACAAAAGTCCATGTTACATGGGCAAACTTAATCATCACAACAAGTACTACATTAAGTGATTGTATGTCAAAAATGGTAGGACTGCAGTCGGCACATTACTTAGTTATCCGTTCACCATCATGGTTGCTTGATTACTTAAATGTAGTTAGGGTGTGCACATATGACAGTGTATGCATACTTGCTCACTTTAGTTCATAAGGAGTTAAGAAGACATCTGTATGTCAAAACACCAAGAACTAATCTGAAGTTATGCAGGTGGTACCTTAAAATAAATTATAACTTGTTTAGAAGTACATAGTTATAACCCACTGCATGAAGGATTGAGTTATGAACTCCAAATGCACATTAAGATAAATACACTATTATGATTCAACTGCATGAAGGATTGAGTTATGAACTTCAAATGCACATTAAGATAAATACACTATTATGATTCAAGTCTTTTATTTACAATATTTAATCTGTCACCCTTATTTGACTCATCCATTTTGTTAGACTTTTATTATTATAAAACAATATAGTTCCCCCTCACAAGATGGGTAAACACAGCAAACCAAATTGCTGTAAAAAGATGCACTGTGGCTTTCCTAGCATGCAGATCTGAAGAAGTTCAGTTAAAATTCTGAACATTATCTTTGGGAGAAATGTTTTAATTTGAACAAATGTGGGATGGATCATCACCACATGATATTTTTCCAGACTTGCAGAACTATATATATCTGTACTTAATTGCACTATACTTGTCAATACATGATGGACTGATTAACAATGCTGCCTCACAGCACTTGGTTTTCCAGTTCAATTACTAGCCGGGGTGCTTTCTGTGTGGAATATTCATGTACTCCCTGACTCCACATGAGTTATAACTAGATGTTAACTGCCTCTCATATTCCAAGAGCATACTTAGATAAACTACTGATCTTCTAAACTGTCTGCACATCTGCATGTGGTGTGTGAATGAGTGTGCATGCATCCTGCAATGAACTGGCATCATTTCTGGTATTTGTTCTCTGCTTATACTCACTGAGTGGCATAACAGACACTGGCTCCCCTACAAATAAATGATACATACACTGTAGGTGATAGTTTCAAAAAAATATTTAAGTTATTGAATACAGTTTACAAAAAAAATGGTCACAGATTCACAGGAAACCTAATGGTGTCTATAGGTATTAACATGCACATAATATCATAAGCAGGACCAAGTTACATTTGATATATTTCACCTATCTTCACTGCACTGAATGTTTCTATTTTTGTGGGGTGCAAGTTACTTCTGGAGACTTCTGTTTTTGTTGAAGCAACCACAGCAGCAGGTAAAAGGACAGTATATCTCTTGCATCAAAATAAAATCAATATTTAACCTAGGAGACTCCTTTGACTTTAATTTTTTGGAGAGCATAAATTATCAAACAAACATGCTGAAATACTGTTTAATTAAAGCAAACAGCATCTGGTGCAGAAATGATGATCCTATTTCACTGTGTGGATGGGTTGGGAGACAGTCATCCACCCTGTTATAGGGGACTACACCCACCACAGCTGTACTAATTTATATAATTAACTATGAAATCACAGTATTCGAGAAAAATTAAGAAAAATGCTTCAGTTTTTAGAAATCTTTTACTGAAAAAGATGTTTTTAATAAAACAAAAGACACCAGCAGAGAAACAGTCTTAACTAAATTTGATACAATTTATTTATTAAATGGAAGTGAATTCATTATGATGTAATGACTTGCTTCTGCAGCCATTTCGTGCAATCATCTGAAACGTGTGCAGTTAACCACGTGGGGTATGAGATTACATCTTAATCTAGTTTTGTGGGGTTTTTCATCATTATTGAAATAAATCAGTTGTGCATGACAGCAACAAAGCATACATTTCTGATGAAAAATAATTTACTGACTTAATGTCTTGTAAGTAAAGCAGAGGTGAATAAGGTTATGAGTTACTGACAAGCTTCATTCTTAAGACTTCGATTACTCCTATCTCATGTATGCCATTAGAACAGAGCCAAAGTGTCAACTCTGAAAGGAGGCAGTCAAGCCTTGTGTGCATTTCAGTTGGTTAAAATAAATAAATAAATGAGACAATACGTGTTCATGAACAGTCACAAATGTATAGTACAAGAAAACAGTTAAGAGTTCATGACTAACTATAAACTCCAGCTGCAAGTGAAAACTGAAATGAATGTTTAGTAAAATGTTTCTTGCCTAACTGCTGTATTTTAGCATAATGGTCGACTGCTTAAATGACTACCTATTTTCATAGTCTGAGCATCCATTTTAGATACAAATATCTGTTCAGCGACACTCACTAAACTAAAATCGCTTCCGTAAAGCAGCAAAGATGATGTGTCCAATTTTTCTTGCTGACAAAAGGGTGTAGGAAATATTTATTGCTGCACTTAGGCTGAAGGAACTGCCAGAAAAGTGTGCGTGTGACAGCTGAAACAATATACTATCAGTTTTGTGAGACTAATTACCCCATGTCTGCTTGAGCTACTGGAATGGAATACGCTGAATATATTAGCGGTTCCAGATTTGTAAAAAAGTATGGGAATGATATGCTTCAAGTGCGCTACTGCAAGGCTTATGACTTCTGGAGACACAAGGGAAAAAATAATAAGTTTAATGTTCCTGGAGCACTTACAATGTTTATGTGATATTAATAACCATATGAATAATTTAAACTTCCTTAATACAATGACATAAAATAAACTTGGACCATCATACAAAGTTCAGTGTTTCTTCAAAAATGGGTAGATTAAGGAAGACACCAGCAGGACAGGGCACTACATGGTCTTTCAAACGTCCATGGAACACAGCCAGAATCAGAGGTCACACAGATCATAACATTTCATTCTCTGCTTATATGGTCTGATAACTCCAGCCGATTTATTTACATAGTCTTTTGAAATTACTGCAATTATAATAACAGCATTTTACTTGATGTGTAAATGGACACCATAAAAATCATGGCTTGCTTCCTAAATATCTGATTCTTTAATGTCATAATTAAATTGCACTGAACTACAGGCATTAGTTTATTATATTCCTTATGATTATGTCATAAAAATGAAATTTTATATCATTGCTAGCCACAGGCAAACATGCCCTATATCTCCTGCAGCATTTTAGTATAAAATGTGTTAAGCCAAATATTCTCAGTCTGCATTACTGTAATTTAAACATGCTTTAGAGATATAATGGGCAGTGGAGAGGCGGGGGCTAGTTAAGCTCCACTATGCTTTCACGTGTCCAGTTTCAGAAGAGACCCAGAAGCTCTGAAAATATTTAGTAAATTAACCATCCCACAGAACTCAGCTAGGAGCTACAGGACCATCTCATGGTTTTCAACAAGTTTTTACTCTGATTTCTAGACTATCAAGTCAGTAATTAAGAATGAAATTAGTTAGTATCTACTTCTCCAGTATAAAATCAGTCCATTTTTTTCTAGGTCATTTCTGCCCTGTACTGCTGACCATCAGGTCATCTTCAAAAAGACCAAGTCCATTTGTTCCATGATATGAAGGACTGTACCACAATACCTTATGGGGGAGAAAGGTCTAAGGAAGCCATAACAGAGGCAGTCATGAAGGTTGTTTGTGCCCTCGCCAGCTTACCAACAACTGAAGCCATTTTGCATTGTCCTAATCCCACCCTCTGTTGAATTGCTGAGGTACCTGTTTTACCATGAGGACACACTACATTCACTAGTGAAGGCTACCATAAAGAGGAGGCTTGGCGAGTCGAAAGCCCGCCCTTCAGGAATGCTGTTTGCGGTGCTGCCCCTCCTACATTAGGCTGTGGTGATCTGTATCTCTGTTATGCCCCTAACTCCCACTATCCTCCCTGCCAGTGACATTAAGATCTCACACCTCTAAATGAACTCTCATCACTTTAGTCAGGCCTGGGCCAATCCAAATAAAACTTGTATATTCTCACTATTGGTATGAATTTTCAACAGCTATGCTTAAGTGCTGGCAATACAAATGTTCCCAGCACATAACAGGATTCAATATTATCAAGTAACTGAGTTCAACTTCTGTTTGTAGCAAAGTGTTTTATCAAATGCAGTAGTATACAGGTGATCACAAGTCTCTTGTTTCTTAACTTTAGGAGCTTTTAAATGTCATTAAACTATGGTGAAGAAAGGACTCATTTACCATACTTATGTTTCCTAAGATAAATAAGCTACTGCAATTTAAATGGGTTACTCATTAAAGATATAAATATAATGGTCCATTATCATTATTATGTTTTTTTGTTTTTTTTTTGTAAGCCTGTATTCTTCAAAACCACAGAGAACTAACAATAACTCGTATTAACCATCAGGATGACTTCTGTTTTGTCCTATCTGCACCCTAGTCCTTGGTGGGGTACATGTGAAGATACCAAACATGTTTTAAGCAAAAAAGCCTGAATGTTGCAAGCTTCCTGTTCTCCATCAGAAGCTACTAATCCACATCTGCCTAGTTGCTCCCCCTGAAATCACAGAGCTAGGTCCTAGGTTTTCTATCTCCCCATCTGCTGAGCTGCTCCCCCTGAAAACACAGAGCTAGGTCCTAGGTTTATCTCCCCATCTGCCTAGATGCTCCCCCTGAAAACACAAGAGCTAGGTCCCAGGTTTTCTATCGCCCCATCTGCCTAGATGCTCCCCCTGAAATCACAGAGCTAGTTCCTACGTTTTCTATCTCCCCATCTGCCTAGATGCTCCCGCTGAAAATGCAGAGCTAGGTCCCAGGTTTTCTATCTCCCTGTCCTTATTACCTCTCCAGTAGTCAACCCAGTAATCAAACCCACGCTACCAACATGACAGACATAATTATGACATTACAAATGCATAAGAAAATTACTGTGCAGGATATTACATAAATCCAGCCACATGACTGCATTAATATTTTAACACAACGATTCAAATTAGAAGCACATAATTCTTCAGAGTTCATCACATTACAACACAATCCAGGGATGCCATTTCATGATTACAAAATGCATCAGAGTGAGAGAGAGTTTGCTCAAGTACATAACAGCAGTTCTCAAATGTAAAATACCTCACATTACTGACTAACCATTTAGTTAACAGCACTTGGTCCCAAATATGGCAATGCATTCATAAGTCACTGATATAAAAGCCATGCACTTCATTGTCTTAGGACAAAATTACAGATTTACTAGCATATTATTTGAACCTTCATATAATCCAGTCTCAGCAATACTATACACAGTTCAATGCATCTACTTTCACAGATGAAATTTATACCCTTGAACATCAGTAGCAAGTATTTCAAACTTTTTTTTTCACATCGCTGTGAACAAATCCAGCATCTGTCTGCTACAGTTTTCATGACATGGTTAACATCAATTTATATAACTTCCAAAAGTTAAGCTCAGTACTAGGTGTATTGTTAAAGTACTTACAAAAACAACACAACTAACATGTAAAACACATCATCTGCTAATACACACAATTTGTTGTTATAAACACAATGCAAACAATTACTATCTGTGGAATATTGGGCTAAACCCTTGACTATAACCCACAGTTCAGGTACATGCTTGACAATGTTGGCAAGGAAGGATGGGCATACCCATGCTGGGGGGGGGGGGCTTGACACATACAATACCTGCCCCTTTTGAAGGAAGGATGGAATGCTAACATTTTGCCTGTGGGTAGTTATTAGGCTCAGCAAGCCACCAATATTTGGTGGCTCACACAAGTGATGTGCATAAACAAGCACTGTGATCTCCCTATACAGAAGTACAGAAGACCATAGCATACATCTTCATAGCTGGAATGCCTGCAAGGACACTAAGCGCCCTCATGTTTTCCTGTACTTTAGCTTCTTCAAACTGCTCTTACCCTGATCCCAGGTGAAATTCCTTGATATGGGAATAAAATGAGCAGTGCATGATTGGAGGGCGGCTGGGTAGTTGGCAGGCAAAGCAGGAAAAATAATCTAAAAATATAAATGAAAGAAAGTGCAAGCTAGACAATAGAACATTTATACTGTTAATGTCTGTAAATACATATCTGGATATATCTTCTGAAATCAATCATATAAAGAAACAGATAATATCTTCCTTGCATGGGCGGAATTGTCTGTATTCACACAGCTGCATTTCATCACTGGAGATAAAGAGCTGCAATGCAGCTAACAGCCCTGTTGGACAAAGACAGTTTGGTGTTTGGGTTACTTTTATGGTTAGGTTAACGAGTTAGCTGAGCCCATAACCTGTGCTTTTGTACTCTAAATATACAGGTAGATGGGCAGTTCTAAAGGCCCCCAACATACAGACAACAACAGCTGATGTGCACACACAGAGTGCTTTGGTGTCACTGATACTAGACAGTTCTAATATTAATACCACTTACATCACCACTGTCTTATCTTGGTATGAGATAACAAGGTAAATCAACCTTACTTTACTATTTAAATCCTATTTTAATCTTAATAAACAATAAACTGAAAAATTTACCAGACTATAACATACACTCTAACATGACGTCAGTGATATGTTCAATAGGACAAAAGGCACAAGCACAGAAGGCAGTTGGGTTTTGTCCAGTACAGTAAAAACAAAATTCATAAAATATTTTCACAGGAAAGGAAATGTTCAGCCTGACTTGTACAGGTGTTTTCTGACAGCCCCTTTAAAAGCTAAAATTATTAACTGCTACTGTTGTACAAGTGAAGGTTTCCAGGTCCTACCGATTCAGCTTCCCATGGGCTTTATGACTCAGGTTTGAATGTAGTGAGGAGTGTCCACTCTGGAACACTGCAGTTACAGAATTGTGCTATGTGGACAACGTTATCAAGGAATTAAAATTAAGTGCTAGAAACTGACTGTAATATTTGTTGACTTGTTTAATTTAAATGATAACCTAACATTTCAATATAAAAAAAAAAATGAAAAGATAGTAAAGGGCAAAAAGAGAGGGTGTGCAACTGTACTGCTAATAACGAGGGTTGAACAACTAGCCTAGAAAAGCACAGTCTCACATGACGGAGTTAGTATTAGTCTGGTCACCAGGCAGAAGGTACAATGGTTGGCACAGTCTTTCCCATTCTGAAAACCGTAATACTGCCATCTTGTCAGAGTCATGGAAGACTCATGTGCATACATAAAAGAATATGTATGCATACACAAACATCACTGCATTCCCACTACTCTCAGCAAAATGTATAATTACACAAATGTCAGTCATTTTCAAGATGGAAAAATATGTCCTGACACAGATCCTTTAACCGGAGCCTTCTACATGTAGAGGTGGAGAACGCAACTTGTGAAGTGTAACAGAGCAAATGTATGGTGAATTAATGATACATGCTTCTGACTAACAAGAAAAACTGATGCATTAAAGGACATCAAAATACCATATTTCATAGCACAATTAAACACATCGGTTTCACTTGACTCCATCATTCTTAAAGCTGCACTTTTTATAAGAAGAATACAATGACTTTAAATGGAATTCTGCAAAACATCTGTGCAAATCATCTTCACCTGACTCAGTGCCTATGACATCCTAGTGGTATAAGTATGAAAGTGCTTCCCTAACCTGTTGTGGGAAATCCACGAGTATACTGGTTGGATATGTTGAATGTTTTTTTATTGTACTCACATATCATCATATTTTTCACAGAGAAGGATATCAGCATCTCCACATGAAGACCACATCATATGGCAACTCTCATCTCAATGTAAAAAAAAAAAAGCATCTGTCTTGCCGTAAACAGTTCTGGGCTTAGATTTTAAATTCTACTCTTCTAATTGCAGTGAGGAAGAAAACGCTATATACTAGCAGACAATTGTTATATTTTTTGCTACTTTCTTTGGTCTCCTCACTCCCTCTTCATCAGTCTGACAGGACCACAGAATCCTTTGGTCCCCATTAACCCCCTGTGTAAAACTTTTGTGCATAAGCCTCATGTTTGAAGTATCAGCACAAGCCTGCAATCCTCACAAATATGCTTTGCATACTACACAAATTGATTCTAGCTATTGAGGTTTCAGTCCCTTTGTGTATTAAATTAAGAAACTCCTTCCTTGAAACACATACTTCACAAAACCAGTGTGCCATGCAATCACAGCCCTTAAGGCAAAATAATATACCCAACATACTAGTAATAGGTGACTCTATAGTCAGGCACACTGACGTCCCACTAACTAGGCTGAACAAGCAGAAAGTTACTGTTAGCTGCCTTTCGGGAGACAGAATCCTCCACATAACACAAGCACTCAGGTCACTCCAGAACAAGTACAAATATGACTCTGTCATTGTTCATGTTGGTGTGAATGACCCGAGATGTACCTCCCTGGACTACAAAAAAAGAGACATGGAAGAGCTCTCTGATCACATAGCCCAGGCCAGTATGACCCTGACCCTGAGTAGCATCCTGCTCTCACCAAGAGTGATACCACAATATAAAGAAAAAAATTATCAATTTCAACAATTAGCTAAGTTTCTTGTATCATTCAAAGGGGATCCAGTGTCTGTCCACCTGGGATGACATGCTCGACAAGCCACGGTGCTTTGCTAGAGACAGCTTGCACCTGTCACCCTTAGGCTTTTGAATACTGGCCAAGGCACTTGCCACTCCCATAGTGCCTTTTTTAGGCAAGTCTCAAAAGACAAACCCACCACCGTAAATAGCACAAGTAACAAAAAACTGAGGGTAATGCTACTCAATGCCAGATGTCTAAACCTCAAAATGCATGCACTCGAGGCACTCCTCAATATGGAGAAAATCAATATATGTGCAGTAACAGAAACCTGGTTTAAGGCTCCAGAGAGCACCCAAGCACTACCAGGCTACAACTCATACCATACATTTCGGCCACAGAACCCGGACCGAAATACAAAAGGCGGGGGCGTACCCATATTCATCAAGGATACCCACACCTCCAAGTTAGTGGCACAGCACGATGCTTCAGAGATCATCCACGTGCAACTAACAGGCAAAACTGCAATTCAAATTGTAGCTTGCTACAGATCACCCACCATGTCCCAGGACCACCATTCCACATTTCTGAAAACAATGGGAAACATAAAGGTCCTATCAAACACCCTAATATTGGGTGATTTCAATTACCCAAACATTAACTGGGAGAGCTACTCAAGTACCAACTCCCTTGCCCAACATTTCCTAGAATTTATAAACTCAAACACCCTGGAACAACTGGTCGACACTCCCACCAGAGATGACAACATATTGGACCTGGTCATCACCAACATGGGCGACTGGTGTTCCACACCAGAGGTCAATCCCTTGCTGGTTAGATCTGACCATAAACAAATCACTTTGGATATCCACATTCCGCCCCCACCCCCAGACAAGGAAACCACCGTGAAAAACTTTTCAAAAGCAAACTTCACATTACTTAAGACCGAGGTGGAAAGTTTCAAAGCCCCCATGCTAAAGGATAATGCTGTCCAAGCTGCAAAACCCTTTACTTATGCATTCTAAGGGCACCTACAAGAATGCATGGATCATGCTATCCCAAGCAAAATCAAGACTCACTCCACCAAGAAAGGAAACCAGTCTGGTGGACCCCTGCCATAAACAAGCTATACAATAGAAGGAGGAAACTAGTACAGAAAAGAGTAAAATCCCAAGAAGTGAAGACATCCCAGATCAGTATCAGCAAAAAACTATGATCTCTCATAAAATCATTCAAGACGAGCTTCAAAAGAAAAATTGCCAAGGACTACAAAGATAACCACATGACATTCTTTAGCTATGTCAAGAATCTAAGTGGCAATGCTCAGATATGCTCGGAGTTAGTGCAGAATGGCACAAAATACACTGAACCGACAGATATTGCCAACATCCTGGCAGACATGTTCAGTGCAAACTTCACCCCCCTCTCACCCCCAAAAGGGGCCATAACCATACCAGAAGAATGTAGCGCCTCTGAAATCACCGACACTTGGGTTAAAACAGCCATCTCCAAAGCCAGAAACACAACATCAATGGGACCGGAAGGTGTCCCAGGCTGTGTCCTACACGAGCTCAAAGACGAACTAACCCCTCACCTAAACACACTGTTCAAACTCAGCTTCTCCACAGGCTACATATCCATAGAGTGGCGCACAGCAACGGTTATTCTGCTCCACAAAGGTGGAGCCACAACAGGCCCCTGGAACTGTCGCCCTATAAGCCTGACTAGCTTGGTCTGCAAGGCTATGGAGTGCATCACCATGGAACTCATTAACAAAAACATTGGGAACCTCCAAACAGTGGACCCTACCCAGTTCGGCTTCAAGGGTAGATCATGACTCCTAAACCTGGTGGACTTCTTTGAGACATTTACCAAGGCTATAGATGAGGGAAAGGTGGTACACACAGCCTACTGAGACCTCGCAAAGGCCTTCAACACCATTCCCCATTCTGGTATTATAGACAAGCTCACCAGCCTGAACATAAACGTCTATGTCACAAGATGGGTTGCCAACTGGCTCACAGACAGATCACACATGGTGAGAGTTGCGGGAGCTAGGTTCAACTCTAAACTGGTTACAAGTGGTGTTCCCCAGGGCTCAGTCCAAGGACCCCTCCTGTATAGCATATACTTCTCAGAAATGCAGGCAAGCACAGAAGGACTATGGCTGACCAAGTTCGCAGACGACTGCAAACTAGGGGCTATAAATGACTCTCCGGCTGACACAGACATCCTCCAAAAGGGTCTCACAGAGACGGATACCTGGTGTCAAAATCATAGCCTCAAGCTAAATGCCAAAAAGTGCATAGTCATCCCCTTTGGAAAAAACAAAGTGCCAACATACTACCACATAGCTGGAAAGACCACAGAAGTACCTCACCAAGAAGATCACTGGCCTCAAACAAATGCTCTATGCAGCTCGACTGAAGAAACTCCAGCTGTACTCGGTTGCATACCGCCTACTCAGAGGTGATCTCTGCCTGACATACAAGGCCATGTCCAACCAAAGAATTGATGGACATGCTCCACTTAAAGAAAACCTTATCCCCTCGAGCCACACGCTCTAGGGATCTAAACCTCACCACAACAATAAATAGGACGTGCTGGAGGGATAGATTCCTGTCCCAGAGACTTCCCATGCTTTGGAATAAGATTACAATCTACATTAGGCAGAGCTCCTCGCTAACACTCTTCAAGAGAAACCTTGACGAGTGAATGGAAAACAAAAAGTTTACCCCGGGGATCACTTCAGTGGCTCTGCTGGACAGAGGCACAGGGAATTAATCTAAGGGGGCGGCGAAAGCCAACACATTCTGGCTAGGCTTATAAATGCCTTCGGGCAGATAACCTAGTACCTACCTATGAACCTATGATTATTGACTTTTACTTTAAGTATATAAATAAAAGTGATGTAACATACAACGGCATAATTGTTTGTATATAGCATGCAATATGCTACATTATTCTTTTCCACAGATAAATGAGATATGACTATTTTAAGAAATTGTTAAAATTAATAAATTAGATATAGCCATTTTAAGAAATTGTTAAAATTATTTCTGCTGCCATCATTATAGGAATGACAATCTGCATAGCTTCACAGGTAAGAAGCCAGCAGTATGTCAACTATTGTAGGCTTAGCCAGCAATGCTGAAAGAGGAACTCTTGAAGGTGAACTAACAGTTACAGTTTAAAAATGATGATAGGCATTAGAGTTAACTTTGTACAATATACACACATACACATATATATATATATATATATATATATATATATATATATATATATATACATATATACATACATACAAATAGAGAGAGTTATAAACCTACACATACATATATAATATAAATACATACACACACACATATACAAATATATATATATAATATATATATATATATATATATATATATATATATATATATATATATATATATATATATATATACACACACACATCTACACACACACACACACACACACACACACACACACACACACACACACACACACACACACACACACACACATACACATACATATACACACGTGTGTGTGTTTGTATTAGATACAGAGAGAGAGAGAGAGAGAGAGAGAGATGCTTAGTTTGGCATAGTTAAAAGTTTGCAGACAGTGGGATGAATTTGCGTTGTCCCATCCAGTTTTCTAAGTGAAGTTTGAATGTTAAAACTGATTTCTCTGCTTAATACGCTGTGGCAGCTTGTTTCACTATTGAGGGAGCATGCCAATGCAGGTCACTCATCAACCCTGGTAGAAACTGTGACTGGATCAGTCTCCAGGCTACAGGAGGTGGGACAGTCAAGGAGCCCTAGGAGGACACATCTTCAAGAGCTTGCTTCATTGCCTGTACCACCATCTTTAAGGATGTGCAGCACACAGAAGGACTAGGGCTAGTAAAAACAATACCATCTCAGTCTCTGTGTGATAATCTGGGATTCATGCTTCACTTCCCAGTTACAAACAAACAATCTGGGATTCATGCTCGACTTTCAAGTTACAGAAGGATCATATCAATGTTTTGCTTTTCTCATTAGGAAGAACAGGACCACCTGGGGAAGGGTCTGTTGCGGTACCCTGCTCATTTCAGTGCTCTGGGAGGGGACAGCAATGGGGAGAAAGAAGCAACTAATATCAGGGATAAGTATGAACACGAAAAAAATAATTACACTAATTACACTACAGACCACATAATACTAACAGCATTCACTGCACAATAGATGCATTTCTAACTAAAAGAGAAACTAAATAAAATTAACCTGTAATCCATTCCAATACAGCAGTTCTCTGTTAAATATGTTACTTGGAAAACTCAGATTCTGCATGTCAAAAACGTGACAAAAAGTACAAATTTAAATCCACTTTGCTAGCAATGAAAGGAAACAGTGACATCATATGAATTTGTCTATGCGCTGAACCACTAACAGTAACCATAACTAAATGTATATAAGCACTTCCTGAAAGAAAATCTTTTAAACTATATACAATCTAATTCTGAATACTGTGTGATGGTAGATGTGGTTATGAAATAATAAAAAAACCTTCATATTCTAAATGAATAGATGAAGCTGACCCAGCCAAGGGACGTATTGAGGTGCCTTCCATTATGGAGCCTCGGGAAGGGGGACAGCAGTAGGGGGAGCCACGAATCCAAATCAGTGGTAGTTAAGGCAAAAAAAATAATTACACTACAGATCATAAGCAGTATCAGTAGCATCTTTCTGCACACAATAAATATGCACCTGACTAAGAGTGAAATGAAATAAAGTGACCCTGAAATCCCTTCCAACACAAAAGCTCTGTGGAAAGTATGTGAGCTACAAAATGTGGAAATTCAAATTCTGCATTTCAGAAGCATATGGCAGAAAGAATAAAATTAATCCATTTTGCTGGCAATGGAAAAAAATGGCATCATGTGAACTCACATGCTCTAAACCAGTAGAATACCTATGAGTAATTACATCCATTCAAATATATAATCACTTCCTGGATTTGAGAGATGTCTTACTTGGTTGTCTCCTGTTTAAGCTTTTTTATGTATAAGCCTTCTCGCAACTAGCAGCCAAACTAACCATGAGTATCCATTTCTGTAATGCTAAAGAACAAGCACACTCAGACCCTATTTTACAGCACCCCAAAACAACACTTCAGTGCAAAAACCCAAAGCTGCAGCTAGGGTGGACCAAAGGGAATGGCTGCCATGGGAGCCAGGGCTTGGAGTGGCAACTGGCAGTAACTGACAGGGTGATATTGCAGTACCATGGCAAGCAGTTTGATAAAGTTTATTTTCTCTTTCTCTCCCTCTAGATAAAGATATGTATATAAATATATGCAGCCACACACACTAACACACACACAAATATATATATATAGATATATATAGATATATATATATATATATATATATATATATATATATATATATATGAGAGAGAGAGAGATCTACCATTCATCAAAAAAAAAAAAAACTTCCATCAAATATAATCTCCCTCCTCCCAGAAACTTCCATCAAATATAATCTCCCTCCTCCCAGCTCTCCGAATCGAACAGCTCCTCAGTATTTTTCCATATGTTTGTTGTAATGCTACACTGTAGTAATATAAATATTTCTTTGTCTTTGCATTTTTGCAGGGAGTTTCTTTTTTATCCTCAGCTGTGTGACCATAGAGATAGTGCATTTAAACTAGTGGGATTTAAGAGGCAAACAGTCAATATGGAGTGTTGCAGGGGGGGCTTACCCACCTGCATTAAAAAAACACTTAAAATACTTTTTTGGACTGTCACATGTACAGTCTGTGTCTGCAGGCTGTACACTGACTTTGTGTAGGGGATCAATATAAAGATAAATTATGCTATATCTAGATTTTTCATAGGTTTAATCAATCAGAATAATCATTGCAGCTAGTAAGACATGTACAAAATGGATGAATTCAGATTAATTACCTGCTATACTAAAATATGAAGCACTAAATTATTGTATACTGGCATGTCTGCACTAACACTATTGAAGTAGTTAAAAAACTTATCCTTAGCCACAAGCAGTAGCTGCAACTGGGTGTCAGATAAGGTGGTGTATCATAATTCAGAAAGGGAGAGGAGTGCCACTGTCCATAATCAGAGTTATGCTCAGAATTCCCACTGACCATAACTTTGACCTACAAAAACAAGCTTACATGTCTCAACAAGTCAGTAATCATACCTGCAGCTCAACACAGTACAAAGAGATATTCAGCATAATCTTATCCAACATACTCAGCTCACATACCACTCAACCTCATAGAGCACGAAATCTGGGCAACGCCATAAATAAAAGTGGGACAAAGATCCAAAAACAGGGGCAATTTTTAAATATTGCTCTTACAAACTTAGGAAGTTGACAGAATAACAGGTTTTGCATTAGCATGAATATTCTGAAGAATATGAAGTCTGAAACTCGAATGTCTATAATTATTTTCTAATTTCAGTCTTTAATGATTTGCCACTAATTTGCCAGAAAAAAAACACAATTTTATGAAAAATGAACAAAAAATATGAGACAAAAATCTGGACACACTGTGAAAATCTGTCTAGTTGACAGGTATGCTGCAGCTCTGGTTAAACTTTCAAATGTACTTTCTATATTTTTCTACAAATTTGCAGAGAGCTAGTCCCTCTATTGATGTCAATAACATTACAGGAAGTTACATCACCCCTGAAAGTACTGTCTGTAGCCAGAGTCGAGAAAAAAGTATACAAATTGAAACGGATTACAGCACTTCCACAAGAACGTACCTGTTATAACGACGTTGAACAATAGCACACCTGGTATCATTAAACCAATGTTTCAATAGGGGATTGAGCCAACAAATGCAAGCCCAACACATCCTGAATTCTGATATTCTTACTCTGAGCTTTTCACAAATACACCTGCACTCACCCTGCAGTATTACATTCTATCCACCTTTCTTTATAAAAATGTGATCACTCCCAACATACACATAAATATGGTATGTAAAATATATATATGCATCCATAAATATACACAAGCACACACATACATAAATATATATATATATATATATATATATATATATATATATATATATATATATATATATATATATACACACACACACACATACACACAGAGACATATATGCATATATATTATATATAATTTTTCTTTGACCAGGTTTATCTCAATACATGCAGTCTATATCAGGTAAGACATGAAAGATCTGAGGTAGTATTCATACTGATAAGAAGAAATTTGCCCAGTACATCAGGGAAATGGTAGAGAAATGTGATGAATATTGTATAATAATTAATGGAAATTAAAATATATTAAGTGAATAAGGTTTTGGTTATGGCAAAGATGAGTGGGGGATAAAGGAAAGGAATTTATTAAAATTGTAAATAATGTAGGTGATTATAAAATGTGCAAAAAGTGTTCATTTATTTAAATTTAGAGTCCAAATTATTTATTCATTAAGTACCTTGGGATCTGTTGCACTCAGCTAAACTACCACAAATTCAGGCAGATAGGATCTCAGTTTAATATCTCATCTGAAGGATAACAGCTCAGAAGTGTTACACCCCTCACTTATGCTGCACTACAGTGCCAATATTGGAAAATAAATCCCAGCAGCTGGTGTGGTAATACAACCCAGAGCATTCTGATCTTCCCACATCAAAGACACGTGTGCTGCCTGTTGTGCTATCAAATCTACTGAAAAAATGTTTACCCTGTAGTGATGTTTCATTATAAATACTGTAACTACTGCTAGCCTTAACAATTCAGTATGGTGTTATTTTAGTAAGCTGAATTTGGTACAGTGAGCTTCATACTGCATTTGATTATGATAAATCAAGACGAGTAATAGGTAAATATAGTTCTTAAGAACCTTCATGCTTTGTTAATTCCATCCTAAAAACTCAGAATTTCAGTGCCAATACTTATGATATATCTACCAAGTAGACAAGAACACCTGCCCACATCTCCAGCAGTATTACTGTTTCACTCATAACTACTTCAGTCAAGGGGATTTGCAATGATTGACTGATAGCATAAGAACTATTTTACCTGGAATGTAAAAGTAACACTTTGTGAGCATTTTGAGAGGTGTGCATGTGCACGTGTGTGTGCACACTATCTGGCGTCAGGGAGAGGTTTGTGCATGTGTGTATGTTTGCATATACAAGTGTGTTTATGGAAAGGAATACTTCAGTAACTAAATGAAGACAATGATGCAAGAGCTAAAATGAAGACAGTTTCACCGGGTTTGAAAAGCTACAAAGCAGTCATTATGAAACACATTTGCCTTTTTGCTAATAAAATCAAAAACTGCATACTTTGCTACAGACTTGCTATGTTCCCCAGCCAGTAACATGCATCTTTTCCTTACTAGGTAATGAGCTTATCCCAGCAGCAAAATCATTGCATTTACACATAAAACTGGATACTCATGGGTAGATTACTCAAACTCCATACTTTTGAAGCTCATAACCCCCCCCCCCACACACACACACACACACACACACACACACAGTATATGTACTATCAGAAGAAGGTCTCAAATTCCAACACGTCCCCCTACATGCCCATACCCTTATACTGTTACCCCATCTCCTCTCTTCTTTCTACTTACTAAGCATGTTTAATCCCTTCTGTGGACTCATACCCCAAAAATACCCTCTGAAATTCCTAGTCCTCACTACCCTCACAGTCTAGAAATAATTTCTGAAGTTGGTGTTAAATTTTCCTTGTTTGAGTAGCCACCCTATCTTTCCCCATTAAATTGTGTGGTGCATCCAAATCATATCAGTTTTCTCTCCGCTATTTCAACAAGTACATTCCCAGGGACCTGAGTTTCTCCTTGAACTCCATTTTGCCATTCTGCAAAACAAATTTTCAGTACATCACCATACTCCAAATATCAGGAAACTCAGTTATTCATTGTGACAGCAAAACATTTGGAAAGCCCAGATAACAAATAAAGTTGTTTTAACTGAGAAAGCCAAAGTACTGGCATGCACATGTCTGACATTACACTACTCTATAAAAATGCTTGGCATGAAACATTAGGCAGAGCCAGTACATCTGTAGGTACAATCATTGCATTATACAGACTAAAGGCGTCTGGATTCCGCAGATGTATTGAACGTCATTATTAATGTCAACAAAAACAGACTGAAGCATCTGGTTATGCATGGTTACCCATGCAATATTCATTCTAGAATCATTATCAGAACTCTTATAACCTAACCAGCATTTTCACTTGCAAAGCCCTCAGACAGTTGACATTTGTTCTGCACACAGAAACAGTGTGCAGTGGCAGTATTCTTAAACTGCAGCAACTAAAACCTAACACATCTCTTTTCTGGGGGTTAAGAAAAAAATACCTCACTGGCATAGCACACGTTACCAACAGCAGAGGTTGTTCATAGCATTATATATTTTCTTATTCACAAATACCCAATAAAATACTAAGAAAAGGAAAGTACCACTTTCTGGTTAAGAGTGATGTCTTTATGGTAGCCTCCAGTCTTTGCCACATTAAGAGAAATTGCTCTACAAACACGGACAATATTTAATGGAAAGACAGGACATAAACCATAGCCAATATTATATATAGAATATATGTTCTAAAATAAGACAAAAGAGTAGAAGTCAACAGACAATTAAGCACTCTGCTATACTGTTGAATCAACTTCATCTCTTCTTTAGTACATACACAGATGACCATTTTGATCAGTCCATGCTTTAGTCCTTCTAGGGACATGAACAACAGTGTGAAGTGCATTAGTGTGCAGTGGTTGGACACAAACACTGAGCCCATTAGCTTTTCAAAACATAACAGAAACTGCAAAAAGCACCAAGAGAAAGTGTAAAAGATACTGTTTCTGATGCTGTTGCAAGGTAAAAACCTCATATGCACTCCTCACAAAGAAACTGACCAAGCCAGGTGTCTGTCCATCTCTAGGAATACTGTTTCACTGCTGCATAAATAGATTAATGAAGTCAAAAATCTTCTGCACTATAATGATTTCAAAGGATGTTTATGAATGAGCAATAGGAAGCCAAGTGCTGAAAACCACCAGTAATCTTGTTAGGTAAGTAAACAACTGCTAAATATATCAGAACCAGCAAGATAGATATGGCAGTAAAAGTCACATTTCAGCATGTGTGCACAGAATACAAGTTCACGCACACATATAATGGCTAATACATTTTGGAAAATGAAATGGCAATGAACAAGGCAGCTTTATTACACCGTACATCTGCTAAGGATCTAATGTCGTGAAAACATAAACAGCTGAGCTGCACTGTAATGCACTGGATTTAGTGCCAGCCATCACCTTCAGCCATAGACAGGGTTGCATTAATCACTACATGCAAAACATTATCAGCCTTCAAGAAAATAAATTCAGGGGTTCATCAACACAATGCACATGCTCTGTCAAATGACACTGCACTAAGTATTTCCTGTGGTACAAATGAGGAAAAGTAAGGGGCAATACTCCAACAGAAAACAAAATGCATGCTAACAGAAAAAAAAAAGACAGAAAGGTGACACAAATTCCCAAGACATAACATGCAATTAACATGTACACCAAACTCACTGACCAGCTAACTCACATCAGGACCTAAGGTACCTTTGTAAGACAACCTGGCAATAAAAAATTACATAGCATTTTAACATTCCATACTTCATTCAATAATATGTTAAACAATTTACAGCTTTGTAACTTCACATACAAGCACCCACATGTGGATAAAATAATTAATTGCCTAGAAACATACATCAACACATCTCGTGGAGTATTAGACAACACCATTAATATTATTATTTGCAATCTGGCCATGTCCTGTACAGACAAGTAGTGATTCATCGTAGATTCCACAGAAATATTCAGAGAAAAAAAATGCAATAGCACACATGCAATTTGGATTACATCTTAAAAGCTTAGAAAATGCACTGACTTTACAAATCCATGGCCAGCTGCTCCAGATAAAATCATCAAAATGAAAGATTTCTATTCTCATCCAGACAGTCCGTAGAGAGAGAAAACCAAGCAGGGTGTTTCTATGAAATGTCAGTGCCACATACTGTACACCAACTGTCGTAATAGTAAGGCTTCTGTGTTGAGCCCTTTTTATCAAACAGTTACACACATAGCCTTTAATTATAATCACACCATCCAGAATTACCACAATGAAATCTAGTCACACCAATTTCACTTAAAGTTTAAATAAAGTAAATACAGTGGGGTGCTGCACTCAATTTGCATCAAGCTTTGAAACATAAAAATTTAATCAAATTAGTTGATTTATTAAGTCGTGTGAAGTCATTAGATACAGATGATAATACCAATTTTGTCTCATTTAGGATAACATAAAACACTGCCCCATGATCACAACTGTGGGATCTAATACTGCAGTTCTCCCAAAGGTAGAAAACAAACCAGTTTCAACATGTGAATAGCAAATTATAAAATTCACTGTTTCCCTTTAAAGCTTTTTTGCATGGGGGCACTCCTACAAACAGTATATACTACCTCAGGGTTCACTGTACGTTTGAGTAAGGGAAATACTCTAAGGTACTACAACATCATATTTAATATGTAATTTCACACATATGTTGTAATGGTCTTGTAATTCCGGACATTATAATTATGGTCCTCAGAATTACACTGGGGACCACAGACCACCATTAGTGATTCACATGAAAATATGCATATGCATTACACAAGTTGTTTCATCATATACAATTATGACAAGCATACAAGGCAGGATATGTCAAGGGCACAACCTGGTAAAAATGTCCACGGCTTATGGAAAGCAGCAAGAAGGAACATTCAAGAAAAAAAGATGTTTAATAAATAAAACCAAAGAGGAAAATATAACTCTAAAACAGGAAACAAATAAGTCAGGCCTAGACTAGATAGAGCGAGAGAGACAAGAGAAACTTAGAGAAACACAGCAAAAGGAAAGAAAGTGACAAAAAAGAAAAAGTGGCACCAAGTACAGAAGGAGAAGTAAACGCCATGTTATTGGTACGTAAAGAATTGCATGCGTTTGTGTAGTGCGTCTTTGCACACATAAGTACATATGTGTATTGGCATGAGTATATACGTGTGTGTGTGTGTGTGTGTGTGTGTGTATATATATATATATATATATATATATATATTACTGAAAGAATGCAGCAACCATAGCAATATGGCACTTCAGGAGCAGCCCAAATGCACAGACATTACAGTTAGGTGACAGGAAGCATTAAGGACACATATGTGGTGCAAGGTAATCCATATCATTTAAAATGTATGGACTCAATTAGTACAAATTTGTTCTTGCTTACAGCCTGCCTTGCACGACAGCATTTTTTGAAATACCATAACAGCTGAACTGCTCACATCACTACATCATTACATACTCCAACCCTTCCCTCTAATGCCCAATTTAATGGGAAACTGGGATACCCTCATAATTGAAAATGTTTTAGGATGAATGCTACACTCTACAAACAAAATCCAAAATAATGCATTTCTCCTTTCATTCTGCCATTATGGCCATTAACAATTAATCACTTTGTCTCTCAGCACAGCTCTAGCTGGCTCATTTAGCATCTAGTGCCGACCCTGAAATACCATCCACCATCTTGCTTCACAATGCTGTAGAAAGCCGATTAGCACATCGGCTTCCACAGCAGTCAACCCACAACCCCACCCCCCATTCTTCAAGTGAAGAACAAAAAGAAGAAGAAAAATGCTGGCATACATTAGAAAGCACATTACTGAATCAGCTTCTTCAGCAAGTAATCCATGCCCACATCAGAGCAATCAGCTTCTTACAGATTCTACACCACCTCCCTCTCAGCTCTTCAACTAAAAAATTTAAACTGCATTTCTGTACCAGTATTCTGGCAAACAGAAAAGCAATGCCTTCTGCAGGAACTTTCAGTCATGCCCTCTAACACTTTGAGCCCTGGGTGATTGACTCCTTCACCCCTCCCATATTACGTTACTGGCTCTCAGTGTTCCAATCTCATATTGCATATTAAAGTTTAAGTGGACTACCTTCTGTCAAACATCTATCAAATACGAACACCTAGTAGTCTGTCCAAAAGATAAATTAAACTTTAGCTCCAAAACCATCTTACAAATTCAACAGAACATTAAAATAAGTTTAGGTGCAGACATTGCAGAGCTTTCTAATGTCTGATTGAACAACATTTGGCATGCTATGTTACCCACAATACACTCTGGTTAGATATACTGGCTTTAATCTGAAGCTAAACAAATGAGTAGGTCATAACTCAGGATGTACCTGTTAAAGTTTATTGGATAAAGAATGATCTCTTCAGGTGCACTGCCATCCCAGTTTAAAGTGTAGGCCTGCTCCAGCATCACGACTGGTTGGTACTGCTGGTATGGTGCTCCACGGTTCACACCATGCAGTTTCAAAGGATATCTAGCATAACTTTCTCTGGCAATTATCAAAGTCAGATTCTCAGGCCGCCTTGCTTGAATGTACAGCTGAGGAAAAAGACAATATAGATACACACAATAAGCTCATTTTTCACATGTGGTAATACATATTATGAAGTAGATTTATAAACACTTTATGCCCAAGGATTGAAATATGAAACAGTGCTACATGAATAAATGACAAAATATGCTTTTGATGCAGTCTGAATACCAAGTTTATTCCCAAAAAACATTACCTATATTCCAGTAGTTTGGATCATGTAATATAATAAGAACTGGCACATTTTCATCAAAAATCTGTCTTAATGTAAAACTTTATAATCAACGATGCTGACAGTCAATAAAGTTAAGTGGTTTTAAAGCTGAAATTAAGTGCGTTTCCTTTTTACTGGGCTGGACAGAATACTAAAATAGTGCAGTTGTTTTTAATTCCACCGACCACAGAATTTAATTAAAGAGAAAGAGGAACAGTGTGGTTAGCATTTGCAGTCTTATAGTTTAGAGTTAAACAACTATGGGACTGTCACAGCATTGTGTGCTGTGCTGAGCAGGCACTCTTTGGGTGAGTTCACATTCTAAACAAGTATTTTGAACCAGCTTTACCAGGCCAAGTCTCTTTGTTTAAATCCTGAAATAACAGCATCGAAAAAAGAAAGCCGCTCTGCGACTTGACATAAACCCAAAGGACAAGACATTCCTATTTTATTGCAATGCTCGCTCTCTCTCTTTCTGTGTGTGTGTCTCTCTCTCTCTCTCTCTCTCCATATAGACACGCATAAAATAGTACCATTTATTAATTTATTTATACATTTAACAGAAACACTATGGTGAAATGCTTAAAAAATATTCTGCATAATTATCTACTGGAAAAGAAAAAACAAGATAGAACGACTGAACTGAACTATTCAGAAATGGGTATCTTATTACGCAGTGCTGGGAAGGAAGGCAAGAGTAGGATGCTTGTTTCCTAAGACCAACAGCTTACTAACCTGGCAAGGTGATGGTTAGAATGAACTGCCCAATCCACTTTCCCATCTTTCAGACTATATGTTTTTCTCTTAAGAAAGCATAACATGAACGCCATGAATTCTTCCTAGAACTTTGGAACTGCACATAATGTTATCCAGTTATGAGCAAACTAAGCCATTACAGGAGGGTTTGTGCATGCACAAAAAAAATTATGCGCTGCCTTGTTTCATGTTATACTCATATATACAATATGTCCTAAATGCAGTGTGCTGGGGTCAGTCTATAAAGGAACAGCTGACTATGTGCGTCTTCTTCTTCCAAGAAACTTGTTACTATTTGTTTGTTTGTGGTCTAGAATTACAGCAAACAGTGTAGTAAATAAAAGAAAAAGATTCTGTACTCCAAAACAGTGAGACAACACCAAAGGAAAATACAGCACTAGCATCTCATTGAAGAATGTTATCAGATAAATAGCAAAAAATGAATAAATGAGTATGGCATAATTATTAATGTTAACCAGGATGTATGCAATCTTCTGCAAGAAGGAAACTATTTGACTTAAGGGACCAGCAGCAACTGTTGAAAATTTCCTAAATTCCATATTACTATTTCATGCTTAAAGACAGTACAATATCATCTCCCAGTTTTTCAGAAAGACTGCATCTTACATGAAACATCTTTCTTTGCCTCAATTTGTACAGAAAAACAAAGGGTAAATACAGATTCTCAGAACACCTTAGATGCTAGATATTTATGCCTACTACTAGGAAATTTTCCAGAACCTGTAAAGATCTGAGACAACAATTTATAGCCTTTTAATCATATGGTGCTACAGTTCTGTTCCAAGGATAGATGTTACACTTTTGACTGGATTAAAGAAAACTCAGAAAACACTAATTACTGGCATGTTCTCTGCCACTGGAATGTTGATCTTGTTTATGCAATTCAAGTTCATATTTATATTCATTCATGCTTCTACATGCAAGTCTATTTCCATCAAATACTGTACTTTACATTCCATGGATACTACAGGAAAAACATGTTTCTCCTGCACATCTAAGCAGTTTGCATGGAGAGAAAGAGAATGAGAGAGAGAGGGACAGAGTAGACAGTACCTCAACAGTCAAAGAATTATCATGTGGTAAACATAATTATGTTAGCATAATGTGCATCACAGAGCACTGCAAAGCATTTATCACACACTAATTATCAGCAGGATGGCAGTATAAAGACATGTGTCCCACCCCCTTCAAACAAAATAAATAAAAATATTGTTTTTACTTTTGTCAAGTATGTGAGAATACAAAAAATGTTATAGATGACTGGTAATAAAACAGAATGATTTTTTTCTTTACTTTTATATTTCAAACAAAATTTAATTAGAGGGACTTTCAGGACATAACAGATAAATACTCAGAAAGAACGGATAATTATGGTACATTTGGGATACTTTGGAGACGGTCCAATCCTGATCTTAACTGAAAGCATGTGTTTTGTATCCCTACAGAGTATATGCTCCTCACCCCTAAAAGATCTTCTGTGTATTGCAAAGATTTGCTTTCTCACTGTAAATTACTGCCATTTAAATCACATAAATCCTCATGTAATGTCTTGAAAAGTATTACCATAATAACCTAATAATAATCTTTTTTATAAGATTTTTGTAAAGCAGGTGGTGCAGCTTCTGCCAAGTCTCTATATACTTTGTAGACCATTTTCACTGATGGATTGTTGTAAATATGGGTTGTCTTTTGGCGTTGAAGAGATCTGATGAAGTCAACTGAGATGAAAGCTTATCTCTACACTTGACTTGTTTTTTCGTTATTTATTTTAGATAAAGTGCCTCAATCTGACTAATTTGTTTTTTGACCATTCTCACCTTAGCAGTGTGACTTTAGGAAAAGAAGCATCATCATCACCATCATACACTGCCGACTAAGAATGCTGCACATTTGTCACCATTACTGAAACGTTCAGTATGGTCGGCTGTTTGTAAGTCATTTCCCACAGAGTTGGCCCATTCTGAAGTGTACTGTTTTTCCTCTTACATAGATGTGTATAGAAACCTGGGAGGGTATTATGCCAATAATGCGCATGACATCCTCAACCACTGTACACCTACCTTATGTAGAGAAAACCTTGACTATTGTGACAACTGTACACCTACCTTATGTAGAGAAAACCTTAACTATTGGGACAGTAGAATTATGGCAAGAACACCGCTAATGGTCATAGCATTCTACAGGAGGTCATACTGATCTGAAATGTTTAACAGTGTTACTTAGGTAAATGTTAAGCTGCTGGCAAGTTTACTAGCCAATATGTCTTCACTACTGCAAAATGTGTGGCAAAAGGACACCACATTTGATGCACAACATTTCTTAAAATACTCATAACTTCAGAGTAAATCATTACTTTGCTAAATACATACAAAATAAGTATAAAGTCATTAGTTCAAGTGTGGTACTTGCCCAAGGTCAAGCAGCAGGCAAATGGGGACTGAGGGAATCAATCCCTGTTCCACAGAAATCATAACTCACAGCTTTAACCTTCTGTGCCAACTGCCAGTACATGCCAAAAACAGGTTACTACCAAAATTGGTAAACACCACTTTACTTGGTGTTCCTGCTGCCTTGTAAATCATATTAAAGGGGTTATTAGTTAGTAATGACTCAATTTCACATTAAAATTATTGTCAATTCACACTTCACTTGTGATTATCCAGCCTTGATTACTGTTTCAGATGACACAACTGAGGCATTAAATCAGTCTATATTTAGAACATTCAGAGTCAAATCAGAAAATAATTTGAAACCCTAAATAACTAACATTGTTAGTACATCTACTAACAATGTACGTGAGGAAATATATAACAAGATGAGCAGCTTCAAAACTAAAAATCCATATATACAAACATATATGTGTATATATATATATATATATATATATATATATATACACACACATACATACATATAATGTGTGTGTGTATGTATATATATATATATATATATATATATATATATATATATATATATATATATATATATATATGGGTCTACTTCAGAAGATCGACAGACCATTTGATCGACATTCATTTGGTCGACAGCTCATTTAGTCAACCAGTATTCAAGGCACTTAACAGGGATTTGCGCCCCTCCCCAATGTTGTGCGACCCTGGAGTTGTTTCATATAGTTGGGGGGGGTGTGGGGGATGAAGCCCCCCCATCTATTTTTGTTTAAAATGTGTAGTTTTTTCTTGTATTTTCATGCTTTTAAATGAAAACAGGTGGAGGGCTGTGCCCCCACACCCCCTAACTATATATATCATCTCCAGTGTCGCAAAACATCAGGGAGGGAGGGCAAATCCCTGTTAAGTGCCTTGAATCCTTGAATACTTGTAGTCGACCAAATGAGCTGTCGACCAAATGAATGTCGATCAAATGGTCTGTCGATCTTCTGAAGTAGACCCATATATATATATATATATATATATATATATATATATATATATATATATATATGGTTCCCCTTCATTTGATCGAATTTCTCTAAACTTGAAAGTCATAAACTCGAAACCAGAATCTCGAATTTAGAGACACTCGAACATATGAAAGGGACAAAAAAAAAATGAACACCTTTCAAATTACCCTGCACCCCCCACACCCCCCTACTTAAATATACCTACTCAGAGACTGCACTATAGTGAAGGAAAGGGAAATCTCCCATTCCACGTTAAACGCATAAGCACAAATGGAAGATTTTCCATTCCTCTGCTATAGTGCGGTCACGGAACATTCACATTTAAACTGCTAGGGTACAGGGGACCTGGTCCCCTGCAATAAGGCAAGTTAACTTTTTATTTTTTTAAACCAAAGGCTCCCATTCACAATTTTAAGTGAATGGAAGTTAGAGATTCTGGTCTCGAGATTATGAATTTCAAGCTTCCATCCATTCGATCTTCTGAAGGGTAACCATATATTATATGTGTATATATATATATATATATATATATATATATATATATATATATATATATATATATAGACACAGTATATACATAGTACTCAAATGAGGCATCTTTTTACAACTGGCTTAAGATCACAAATCTTTGGAAGTCATTGTCAAAAAATCCTGGACATACATTACATTGGTCTCCTTGCGAGACCACTGTACAATGAAGTCTATGAATTTTCATTACTCTCCAGTGTTGTGTGACCATGGAGTTTGCGTATATGGTTACCATCATGTAAGAATGCTTTTTAAGTGCTTTTTTTGTTGCATTACATTTCATGTGATGAATAAAATTGTGAAACAGAGCTTGCAGAAAATCCATTCAACTGAACATTGGAAAAGCCATGGTGCTTGGCAATCTACTGAGTCATTAGGTTAAGAAGATGTGAAATCATCCTTGGGTTATTTAGAAAGCACTAAAGTAGAATATCACAGAATGTTGGAGTTCCCTCACAGTAAAGGTTTACTTGCAAAGCTTGAATACAAATGTGACAAGAAGTTACAAGGGCACTGCCGTATAATGATAAGTCTTGTTAAAATGGACTGGTTCTCTCTAAGCTAAAGAGCAACTGGTAACCTAATCAAATACAACAGAAAAAAAATGCTGTGAACAAGCTCCTCTTCAGTGTTAATGGCTTACAAGAAATTTATGAAAGATCCTCTGAAATTAATGAGAACTCAGCAAAATAATAATAATACTGACATCAGAACTAGTGAGTGAAATGTGGAATTCAAACAGAAAAAGAACTTACAGAACATTTTAAAAAGGAACTATATTTACAATATATTTCAAAACTATTTTAGAAAGTAGTTGGCATGAATGGTCTGAGTAACAATTCTTGATTCTTAAAAGGAGCCAGTATTGACCTACTTTTGACTGTCTAAGAAACACACAACACTGGGTTAAACATTTGTGATTTATTAAACATCTGCTTTACCTTATGCTTGACAGGCTTCATAAAAAGGCTTTATTGTCAAATGCCAAAATTCATTCTACAAAACAGTTACTGAGTAAAAGTTATTTAACCCCTCCTAACATAACTTATTTGAGGTTACACTGAATTCTGGAATGCATGCATTAGTTAGGTAAATGGTTTAAGTGACAGTGGGCCAAACACACTAAGTCAAAAACAACGAATGCTTCTCATCATTCAAGGATACCATCCAATATTAAAAACAAAATCACACTTCTAAAGTCATGTTTCTTTAATGAGACTGCTGAAATACATCTAAGTCAACAATTTGTTTTTTCTACTATCAGCCAGTCTGCCAACATTATTCGCCTATCCTTTCACTATCACACTACAGTTGTCTTGTTACAGTTTTGACAACACTGAACCAACACCAGGCCAAAACCTCAGTCTGTGTTATCACATTCCTCTTCCTTTTTTAATGTAATTCCTAATATAAACCACATAGAGAATTTCAGACCCCCAAGTGTCTTTTCTCCTACCTGAGTCTTGTATCACTGTCTAAGCCTTTTTAGGGTAGGTATGCCATGTGTTGCCTTGGGGTTTTAATTCCATGAATCGGTACTTACGTATTATCGCAACCAGATTTTCGTGATAATGCTGGTTGCTTCTGTTTATGGTAAGAAATAGCAATAAACTTTTCTAAAGTATAATAACATGTTTTCTGTAATGTTTTTAAGTTTTAGGAATGTTTACCATTCAAACCACTGAGAAAAATAAGTGCTGAAAAAAGGTTCCCCCTGTTTTACCACTAGCATCTCATGTCAGCTAAGCATGTCCCATACTACTTTATATGCGTTCCTTTTCTCGTGCTGTGTTGATGTTGTCAAAGCCATAGCAAACAGGTTTTTGAAAGCTATGTAATTATTTACGTTTTTATCTGTACAGTTCTTTACTGAGCAATCCACATCTTCTCAGCTTTGTACGCAGAAAAGCATTACAACACCAACTAGACAATCCATATTTCTTGAGCCGTAAAAATCACCTAACAAAATCAATGCAATTAAAATAGACACTGCACTAAAAACAGAAGCAATCAGTACTGTCCTCTTATAACAAAGTTTAGTAAAGTATGTTTTATTTTTCCTGACAACCTTTCATTATATTGTTTATAACAGTTTAAGCATTAAATACTTTACCTACATTAAATTGCATGTGTCCAATTTACTTACTGTTTGAAAAGGTGTAACCATTAAATACTTTACCTAAATTCCTTTGCATGTGTCCAGTTTCTTCTTTTTAACCAAAACATTCAGTTAAAATAAGCTAAACTTGAGGAATAATCTTTCCGAATTGTGTCCCGTTTCTTATAAGTCCAACAATAGCAAAGTAAAGCTGAAAAATAATCTCAGGAAAGCACCTAACATCGTACAGTAAGTCCCACAGTCCTTTCAAGCCAAATATATGTACACTCGCAACCACTGATACCGCTATAACCGCTGAATTCAACTCTCCATGTCTTTACAGCACGCTACCCACAAATCCTAAAATTGTACATGTTAATTGTTTAAAAAAGCACCATCAATATCCCAACACACTTTATAACAGCTCTCCCTTTCCTAATACAGTTCATTTTTGCTGTTTAAGTAAACGTCCAAAACCTATACCGTTTTGCAAAATCTGGTTGCGATAATACGTAAGTACCCATGAATCAAATCTCTCTCTCTCTCTCTCTCTCTCTTTTTCTGTCTACCTGAAGGGAACTGAAAGACAGTGGCTTGTATACTAGTGAATAACTAATGAGTGATGATGTCGTTGGTACCCAGTCATGTGACTACTGAAAACAGGCCAGTGGAACAAGTGCTGAGAGTGATATCCTAAAGGGTACTGTCTGTTGTAAAAAAAAAGTACATTCTGAACCTCTGCATTTACAATTCATACCTCTCTTCCTACAATTTCCA
>NC_056739.1:1328358857-1328378857 GCF_019279795.1 Protopterus annectens | reverse complement strand
TGTGTTACAAATCTATGGTCTTTATGGGAAAATAATAAGGATTTGTCATCTTTTACTTTAAAAGTGTCAATTAAATGAAATGAATCAATCCATTTTTTAAGGATTTTGAATAGTTGCTATGTGAAGAGACTTCTTGGTGGTTTCAGAAGCTTCTAAGGTATAATTAAAGTCTCCTCTCAGTAGACGATTTCCTTTACAATTGTTGGAAATAAAATCTAGGTGTTTAACTGTTCCTGCTCCAATTCCTGGGAACCAATATAGATGAGCTAAGGTCCATATTCTGTTATTAAATTTAATTACAACAAATGCTAGTAGACCTTCTTTGTCTTCATATTTATAAATAACTTTTGGCGTGATTATGTTTTTCTTCCAGAGAATTGATTCTCCTTTTGTCTTTGTTCTACAGGAGGATTGAGCTTAGACTGTATGGTCCTTAGGGTTCCAAATAAAGCTATCATTGGTCTTAAAATGCATTTCCTGGAGAAATACTACTTGTGCCTTATTTAGATTTAAATATTTTAGTAACTTTGATCTTTTATTTGCATTATTTAAGCCATTAGTATTTAATGATAAGAATGTTAAATCCATTTCAAGTTATTGTTGGAAGAAACTTTTTGCTTTTTTTTATTTTGATTATAGTAGTTATAGCATATTCTCTGATAACAATGGATGTTATGTTTATGTGTGTAAAATTGGGAGTGTAATTTAATGTTCTTTCTTCTTTAAATATAAGTAGGGTAAAATTCTGGTCAGGCTTTAAAAAAGCACTTCTATAAAACATTAATTCTAAAGTATCAAATACAAGTAAATATGAATTTCTCATTAAACATGGAACGAAAGTTATTCCTAATCCAATAGTATCAAATACAAGTAAATATGAATTTCTCATTAAACATGGAACGAAAGTCATTCCTAATCCAATAGATAAAGATAGATATATCGGATTATCACTCATACCTTTAACCAACAATATCAACTGAGTTCCATATGTTAAATTATTATATGGAGAATTTTCTTAAAAGAGAGATATGAAATTCTATATTATTCTATTATTGCCCTGTAGTATTTTATATATCAGGATGGAATGTTAGTAGTGTAAACAATTATTATGTTGACTTAGAAAATATCCAATATTTAGTTACCCTTAAGATATCCCAAACATGTCAGATATGTCATTTTGGATAAATTAAATGCAACAAAGGAGCATACACTAAGTAAGCCAACAACAAATAGATTACTAAAATAATTTGACTAAAAGGACTCTACAGGAGACAATGAGCGATTACCAATGAAATATGAATTTACTGTAGGTGTACTGTCTTCCTTTACTTTCCCACTCTTCAGCTCACCAACTTCAACTTACACTTATGAAAAGACATGGCTTATCAGTGGTATCCTGACTAGAGGCACCCTACATTCTAGTGTGCAGTGCTTTTACATATTTATAGATTTACAAAGCAGAGTCTAAGAATGAACTATGATTACCCTGACAATTCCCATCCTGCATAGGGCACCTCCTGCTTCCAGAATGGGTAATCACATCATGTCTAGAATGAATGTGAAGGTACCTATATGGTAATCAAGACTTACCTTAGGTAAGTATTAATCAAATAGTATTTAGAGCATCTTAGAGAGTTCTCAGGGCAGTTAGAATACACTTAAGCCTCCCCTCCCTTGACCAAAAACAAAGATTTCCCTTCCCTTTCTTTTCCTTTGTTTTAAATCAGTACTAATAAAAGAAATTCAAGCAAACATAGATAAACAGAAATAGCATTCAGTAGTCCTTCTTGTACATGACTTGCAATCCATTAAACAAGTCAGTGACTAACATCACTTTAGTAAACATTACAAAGACAAATTAGAAATAATTTCCTAGCTCTTTAAATTTTCTGATAAAGCAAAAAGTTAACAATAAGCTATTTTAACTAAAAGTATAAAGCATTTCAATGTTTCCTTGCATGTATACATTTCTACTTGTAGTGTCAATAGCCGTCTTTGAAATCTGTACAATACTTCACTTCTTCAAATCATTCCTTTTTCAATTCAGGTTTTGTTTTGTCAAAATGGCAACAATATTTCAAGGGCACAATTAATATTTAGACTGATGTTTCAAATAAATAACTTATCAGTTGCCAATTGAGTTAGTTTAGAATGTATGATTAGTACAAATATAGCATGTTGCAAAAATATGTATTTTTCCGTGTGCTCTGGACTGTCATAAGCAAGTGACACATATAATGTACCATATATAGAGCAGATAGCTTATGGATTCAGTTTGTTAAAGTAAATTATGCTTATTAATCTGGCAGTTTCATTTAAATTCACCAGTAATTTGGGAACATTTCAGTTGAGTTTCTAGGGCACCAGTTGACCTCAGGCCACTCCTGACTAATGCCTGGGTGGGTCAATGGATCATAGTCTAAGAGTCAAATTCTGTATTTCTCTTTCAAGATTTATGTAATGTTCCCACATTCATGTGACATGAAAGTGAAGAAAGAACCATCTGTCTAAATGTATAAAATGAAAATTATTTCTATAAAAATACGTTGCAATCTCCTTTCTAGTTATAAATCTGCCATACTTACTCTAGCACCTCTGTCATCTTGTGATATTCACTTCTGGTGATGTGATTGCTTTCAATTATAGTTAAATAGCAGGGAAGATAATTACCACAGGATGACTGTTTCATACTGTTGCACACTAAAACTGTATAACTATGTTTCATGCCCTTTGGTTCAAAGGGTTTAGACACCTTTACTGTACGTTCAAAGGCAAGCAGCATGCTAGCTGTCCTTGTGCACCATTTTAACCCAAACCCATTTTCCCTTGGTGAGAATCAAACCCTGTACCTCTTGCTTGTAAGGTAAACACTTTAGGCTACACACCTGTAATACTGTGGACATTGCCATAGGAAAATAGCCTTCAGATTAGCATAACTGTTTTCCCTTTAAAATGGAGTCTTCTAACTAGCAGTGTTTTTGGATATGAACTCATGAAAGAGGACAGACCAGTTAAATCAGTGTCCCTCTTTCTCTCTCACTCTCCCAACCACGTATTCCTTTACTTGCTTTTCAGTTAGGTAAATTGAAATACTAAGAGGTCAACTGACTTGGTCTGAGTTACACTGTAAGTATCAGACACGAAAGGGACAGACTTGAGGCCTCCTGAGTCCAAACATTATATGTTCCCCTAAAATTCCTTCCAACAGTATTCTTTAAAATGTCAAAAGCCTATGTCTCACTACTTACGTCTTCCATCTTTAGATGAGTTACATTGTTTTTTGGACTGATCTGCCACGAATTCTTCACAAAAAAACCAATGGCACTGGAGAATCTGTCTGCAGTTGGCATGAACTTTTTGAAAGTAGATTTTGTCAGTCTGACAGGTCCATCATATATCTGGAAACCACGAATAGGAAATGTTCTACCCAATGGAAAGAAAAGGCATTTTAGATTTTCAGCATTCTACATCCTCCACATGTACATAATCAATGCATATTCATAAATTCTAAAGTTTCCTGTTGATGGTGGAGTCTGTTGAAGACAAGAATTAAAGCAATACTTCAGCCAAAGAGAAAGCTTACTGAATAGGAAAGGCACCCTTATTCACATTTTAGATCTCATTATTGCTACTAAGTACACAGAAGTAAACCTTTGAGTATGGTTATATTACAAGTGGGGGTGACAAAATTTATACAGAGACTGTCAGGTGTATCATTTATTGTACTTAAAGGAGCACCTACCAACCACATAAAGCCAGACAATACCAGTAATTTAAAACAAGTTTTGCAAATGCTGACATCATATAGATGATGATTGAGTTTATTTCCTATTTATTTATTTATTTATTTATTATGCAAATATGCATGCATGCATCCATACATTCAGAAGGTCAAAACCAGGCTGCCTACCATATATGTATTGTCAAACAAATAAGCATTGTTCCAGCCAGCTCTAACTAAAATTACCATGCTTCTTCTGAAGTCTTAGATGATTCTTTCAGCAAATGAAACTGAAAAAAGTATTTTCTAAATTCATGGCATTCAGGTTTTATACATTTCCATGCACAATGAAATCACATAGCATTTTTCCACCTACTTGTTCCTGGGAAGTGTTCTGTACTCTCCATTTGCACCTCTACCCCAGTAAATGTTTTGTCCTTTATGGCAACCCACGTTGCTGCTTTCACCTACAAAAATGGACTCTGTGACTTCCAGACTTGAACCGTCATCTGTTGGAAAGGTGCCATCACTTATTAAAAAAAAAGAGAGAGAAAATAAATACAAATCATGGAGATGAACAGTAAGAAATCAGTCATTTTTTATTAAATGTGAAGAAAGAGCAGGTTCAGACATGCAGGTATCTTCCTTAGAATGTTCAACATTCTCAGAACAGCACCTTACAAAACACTTCGGAAAAGAAAAGAACCTTGAAAACCAGTTCTGAAAGAGAATTTCCACTTCAGGTTTCATTTTATATTTCAGTAACAAAATATGAAAACACTTTAGTGTCCAGGAGAAATGATGGATAATTCCATAATCAAATGACAGTATATAAAAATATTTATTAAAAAAAAGAAAACAGTCATAGCAAGTGGTAGCATGATACCCAGTTCACAGATAAAACAGCGGGAATTTATCTGCATAAAGCAGCTTTAATGGAGTACAACACTAGACAGGACATTGAGAAAAGTACAGTTTTATAGCAAGGTAACCATCAGGCAGAAAATAAAAGGAGAAAAGTCTGAATAATGCTAAAGGCCAGCATTCAAAATAGTTGGTCCAGGAAGATACATTGTGCACAGCTCAGTTTTATGTACTGCGGTGGTGGTGCTACGGTAGCGTTGTCGCCTCACAGTTAGACATTGCCCGTTCGATTCTCAGTTAGAGCGTATTCTGTGCAGAGACATGCGTGAATGGGCGTTCCTTCATTGAAGGTTGTGCATTAGGCCCGGCAAGCCAGTACGTAAAAATCTACTGCCAATTATTAGCGGACCGGAGTTCCACTGTGGCGATCCCTAACTGGGAAAAGTGGTTCTATTTCCTTATGTGGTGAAGGACCACTAGCAATACATTCACTGTGTTGTGGTCAGTCTAATAGGATGGGGGTGCCTATCAGCATGCAATAAGAATGCAAATAAGTGGCTATTGGATAAAAACAGGAAAATGGGAAAGGAAAGAAGGAATGTTTAGGTTGTGTCAGGCCTGAAAACTAATACAGAATCTATATGTAAAGTAACTGGAAGTTATCAAGGTCTCAGCACAGTTTCAATATATTAACTATACCTGGCCTGCCTGGCTATTCCAATGGAGCTGTTTGACTATAAAACCTTTAACATAAGTATGATCCATGCAAATGTTCTGGTTTCAAAGGTTTACCTGCATCAACTAATTCAGAAAGAGGCAAAAGTGATACCAGAATTTGGGGCATACTGTTCTTTAAGTACATTTTTAGATATCAAGATGATTTCAGTGCAGTTGTGTGTCTGTTTGTGTGCACATGTCTGTGTTAGGTGCAAGTTCATACATAAATATACATGTGTGTGTGTGTGTGTGTGTGTGTGTGTGTGTGTGTGTGTGTGTGTGTGTGTGTGTCTGTGCATAGTTACCTATGAAAAGTTCGAGCAGCTAAAATATCAAACAGCATATGGTCGAGACCATATGGTCGATATTTCAGATAGTCGATCACAGTACACTATGAAAAAAAAAACAAGAAGATTATACTGCAGGGGGGGAAAGCCCCTCTGCACCACCCATGTGGGGGGTTGTGCCCCCCCACCCCCCTACTTAAATATGCCAACTCTGAGATTGCGCTACAGCAGGGAATAGGAATACTTCCTATTCCATGCTGCATTGTCAGTGTAGCGCGATCTCGCAGTGGATATATTTAAGTAGGGGGGTGCAGGGGGGCTTGCCCCCCTGCAGTAATGTCTTCTTGTTTGTTTTTTTTTTTGTTTATTTCATAGTTTACTGTGATCGATCATCTGAAATATTGACCATATGGTCTCGACCATATGCTGTTCGATATTTCAGCTGCTTGATCTTTTCATAGGTAACTGTGTGTGTGCGCGTGTGCATGTTTCTCTGTGGTTGTGCATATGCATGTCTGTGTTAGCTTGTGGGTTGCATGTTTTGTAATATTACATTTATTTTGTTTCAGATTCCAGTACTACTGGGTAACTCAGCCAACTTAATTGGGGACAATATCTTAAATGAAAGATTTTGTTTTCTCTTCTACTAAGCTGTGATTTAATAAAACTATATGCCCCTTTTAAATATGTAACCAGCAGAGCCTAAATGCAACTTCTGCCATTTCGGTCCACACATCTGTGAAATATATCAAAGACCATAACTATTTCCAGATTACAGTACATGCAGGCCTAGGCATCTAAGGTTTTCCATGGTTATCAAGCAACCAGGATAAAAATCCAACAGTATCGATAATACAACAAAATAACAGGCAGTATAGATGGATATAGGGTGAAGCTCTTGTACAAATACCTGTTGGCAGTGATGAATGCACACATATAATATGACTATTCTTGTTTTCTGAATGGCTTATACCTACATGTACTGCCAGAGACATCATAATGCACAGTAATCGTCACTGACGGTGCACAGTGCCTGTATCCTCATCTTCATGTCACTCTTCTTATAGTGTTTAGCTATAGTTCAGACATGCACCGTGGTATGTGGGGTCTTACGTGCCACAATGCATGCCCCCAATGCATTTATAATACATGTGTGCTATTTATTAATAAAAAGCTTTGTAAACTTTTTATTAAGAAATGGCCCACATAAACATAGTTTCTCTCAATGGCATCATTTAAGGGATAGTAGGGTATCTGTCCATAGTCTGTGGGCTCACCGATGGGTCTGTTAAAGTCTATGGGCATCCCCATGGTGGCCATACTTTGACATCACCAATGAATACATTTACCTGACACCAACATAGGGAAGGCTATAATTTTATGAAGGATTAAATAAAAAAACAGGCTATAGTGATGTCAACTTTTCTCAGTACTATAATTCTACATATTGTGAATAGTAAATTATGTTTTAATGATTTGTAAGTGACAAATATTGCCTTTTACTTTCCTTACATGTATTCACATTTCAATTTCTGTACTAAATTCATAACTAATTTCACTGCATATGAAAAACTTTTCTTCCTGTGCCTCTGCAGAAAATGGCTATTAGCCCAGTTAACAACGGTAGTAAATAAATAAAGAAACATACAAATAAATATATAAATACAGGGAGTATGTAACTTTTAAATAGCAGAATGCCAACTTTATGGACCTTTTACAAATGTAGGCATCAAAATAGGGTTCCTATTAGAACCACAAATGTTTAAAAAATCGAAAAGCTGAATATTCAGCTACTTCAGATTGGTTTTCTGAGATCGCAGTACAGTGAAGATCGGAAAATTTGCCCTTTCCTCACTGTAGTGCAATATCAGAGTTGGTATATATAATTAGCGGGAGGCCCCCCCCCCCACAAAACCGATTGTGAGTAATTGAATATTCGGCTTTTTAGCCGTTCAATATTTGAAACTTTGGTGGTTCTGATAAGGACCCTCAAAATATTGATCTATTCAAAGTGTTTTCATCAAAGTACAAAACGAAAAACTAACATTTGATCATGTGGCATAATTATTTTACTCATTTGTGTGTGTGTGTGTGTGTGTGTGTGTGTGTGTGTGTGTGTGTGTGTGTGTGTGTGTGTGTCCGCACGTGAATGTGAGTGTGTGTGTGTATAAACCCACACACTCACATATGATAGTTCTTTTCTCTCTCTCTCTCTCTCTCTCTCTCTCTCTCTCTCTCTACACACTCAAAACACACACAATGATACATATTTCACATATGAATAGAAAAATTATTTATAAAACTCGGCATACACCCATATTTATGGAACAAAAAAAATTTAGCCTACAGTTGAGTAATTATAGTTATCACATCTGGTAACAAACAGTTCAAAACAACTTTCTTCTTCAATGCTAAAATTCACAATTACTCCTGCAATGTAGACTAGCCAGAACTGGATAAGTTGTCAGGTGGCACACAACACATCTAATTGGAACAGGCTTACAGTGCCTGCATATTTGAACTGTTTCTTACTGAAATTGGTACACCTTGTTTGCTGTAGCATAGACTAGATCCAGGCCTGCTGAATCTAGTTTTGTTTGTATGCTTGTTATTTCCCTGAAACGCTAATTCCACCTAAAACGCGGCTTTTCAGCACTTCTGCGGATCCCTAGTGATATCTGCATTGCTTACTGTGCTTATTCCCTTGTTTCACTTGAAAGAAAGTTACTGTTTGTCATTTTTGCATTTAAGTTACCTGTAACACATTGCATTTAAGTTACCTGGCACTTGCCCACTAAAGCAATTATATAAGTCAGCACTAAAAAATTAAAAGCACTACACCCTCACAAACTCCCCTTGAGTACCTTGTTCCCCATTAGCCCTTTTTTTTTTCAATTAAAAAGGAATTCCCAATACTATTCTACCATGTCTAAAGGCCAGTTGTCAATCTCCTCTCCGGTCCAGCTGGTGAATCTGGGAATCTTGAGGCAATGTTACAACTGCCTCATGTACACAGACAACCCTCTCCTCCTCCCAACAAATTCCAACACATGTGAGAGATGCAACCATATAGCCTTACTGGAGGCTAAGCTCTCTCAACTCAGTACTGGCGTAACCAGTCAGGAGGAGAAGGAAACCACACTCACTACAATTCCAGTCTCACATAGACCTACCACAACAGCAAACCAAACACATGAACACACAAAAACATACTCGGAGGCTCTAAATAAAAATCTGCCTAAGCAGCAGAGACCTCCAAAGCAGACACCCAAGCAACCGCTACCCCAAAACAAAACACGTGCAACACATAGCTCACAAAGTCAGTGTGCCGAACAGTCACAGCCCTTAAGGCTAAACAACACACCTGATACACTTGTAATAGGTGACTCTATCATCAGGCACATTGACGTCCCGCTCACCAGGCTGAACAAGAAGAAGGTCAAGGTGAGCTGCCTGTCGGGCGCTAGGATCCGCCACATAACACAAGCACTCAGGTCACTCCAAGGCAAGTACAAATATGACTCAGTCATTGTCCATGCTGGTGTGAATGACCTGAGACGTACCACCCTGGACTACATGAAAAGAGACAGAGGAGCTCTGAGCATGTAGCCCAGGCCGGTATGACCCTGACCTTGAGTAGCATCTTACCCTCACCAAGAATGATGCCACAATATGAAGACAAGATGATCAATTTCAACAACTGGCTTAAGTATTGGTGTCATTCAAAGGGGATCCAATGCCCGTCAGCCTGGGATGACATGCTCGACAAGCCACGATGCATTGCTAGGGATGGCTTGCACCATCACCCCTGGGCTTTCGGATATTGGCAAAGGCTCTTGCTACCCCCATAGTGCCTTTTTTAGGCAAGGCTCAAAAGACAAACCCACCTCCATAGGTATCACAAGGGATAAGAAACTAAGAGTAATGCTACTCAATGCCAGAAGTCTAAACCTCAAGATGCACGCACTCGAAACTCTCCTTAGCATGGAGAACATCGATATCTGTGCAGTAACAGAAACCTGGTTCAAGGCTCCCGAGAGCACCCCAGCACTATCAGGTTATACCTCATAACATGCTTTTTGGCCCCAAAACTTGGACCAAACCACAAAAGGAGGGGGAGTATCAATATTCGTCAAAGATACCCACACCTCCAGGTTGGTGGCACAGCACGAAGCATCAGAGACTATCCATGTGCAACTAACAGTGGGTAAAACTGCCTTCCAGTTGATAGCCTGCTACAGACCACCCTCCCAAACCCAGGAACCCCGCTCGGCCTTCCTGAGAACACTGGAAAATATGAAGGTCTCTCCAAACACCATTATATTGGGTGACTTCAACTACCCAAACATAGACTGGAAGCATTTCTCTAGCTCCAACACCCTAGCCCAAAGGTTCCTAGAATTTATAAACTCAAATGCTATGGAGCAACTTGTTACCACTCCCACAAGAGGGGAAAATATACTGGACCTGATCATCACCAACATGGGGACTCTATGCTCCAGACCAGAAGTGTATCCCTCGTTGGTAAGATCAGACCATAAACTAATCTCACTGGATATTCACATCCCGACTCCACCCCCTTCCCTGAAAACCACAGTGAAAAACTTCTCTAATGCAAATTTCACACTCCTCAAAACCGAGGTGGAATCCTTCAAAGCCCCCGGGCCTGTGGAAAATATGGCCCAGACCGCAGAATCCTTTATAAACGCATTCTATGAACACCTTCAGGATGCATGGATCATGCAATCCCAAATAAAACCAAGTCCCAATCCTGCAAAGGCAGACGTCCTGTCTGGTGGACCCCAGCCATAAACAAACTATACAAGAGAAGGAGGAAGCTACTACATGATAGAGCAAAATCCCAAAAAGGGAAGGCATCTCAGATCAGTATTAGCAAAAAACTACGGGCACTCATAAAATCGTCTAAGACCAGCTTCGAGAGAAAAATTGCACAGGACACTAAGGATAATCACAAGGCTTTCTTTAGTTATGTTAGGAACCTGGGTGGGAATTCCCAGATATGCTCAGAATTAGTCCAAAATGACAAAAAATACACCAAACCCACAGACATTGCCAACATCCTAGCTGACAGGTTCAATGCAAACTCCCCCCCCTCCCCACCAAAAGGGCAAATATCTATCCCAGCAGAGTGCTGCCCCCCTGACATCTCAGATGCTCAGGTAAGAGCTGCCCTATCCAAAGCAAAAAACATAGCATCAATGGGACCAGACGGTGTCCCGGGCTGCATCCTACATGAACTCCAAGAAGAGCTAAACCCAAACATAAAACTACTGTTCAATCTCAGCCTTACTACAGGATATGTACCCAAAGAGTGGCGTACAGCAACAGTGATCCCTCTCCACAAAGGTGGTGCCTCAACGAATCCTGGAAACTATCGCCCCATAAGCCTGACTAGCTTGGTCTGCAAAGCTATGGAAAGGATCATCATGGACCTCATAAATAAAGATATTGGGAACCTACAGACACTGGATCCTACCCAGTTTGGCTTTGTTAAGGGCAGATCCTGCCTCTTAAACCTGGTTGATTTCTTTGAAACGGTCACTAAGGCCGTTGACGAGGGGAAGGTGGTCCACACAGCCTACCTGGACCTCGCAAAAGCCTTTGATACAATACCCCATTCAGGCATTATAGATAAGCTCACCAGCTTAAATATAAACCCCTATGTCACTAGATGGGTTGCAAACTGGCTCAAGGAAAGAACCCACATGGTTAGAATTGCTGGAGCCATGTCAGACTCCAAACCAATTACAAGTGGCGTCCCACAAGGCTCAGTCCTGGGACCTCTCTTGTTCGGTATATATTTCTCGGAGGTACAGGCCAACATGGAAGGACTGTGGCTGACCAAGTTTGCAGATGACTGCAAACTGGGCGCCATAATCGACACTCCAGCTGACACAAGCATCCTCCAAAAGGGCCTCAGAAACAGACAACTGGTGCCAGAGCCATGGCCTCAAGCTAAACGCCAAAAAGTGTATAGTCATCCCCTTTGGCAAAAACAAAGTGCCCACAAATTACCACATAGGTGGTAATCCATTATGTACAGAAGTAATTAGGGACCTGGGGACCCAAGTTGATAGCAATCTCTCATTTGACAACCACATGGCCAAAGTGGTCAGAAAAACATTTTATATAGCCCACCTAATCATGAAGGGATTCACATCTAGATCAGGGTAGGTCATCGTGCCTCTTTACTCATCCCTCATCAGGCCCATAATTGAGTACAATGCCCCTTTTGGGATGTACCTTACCAGACACCTACAACAACTGGAAAGACCCCAAAAGTACCTCACCAAGAGTATCAAAGGGCTCAAACAGATGCCATATGCTGCCCGGATAAAGAAACTCTAGCTCTACTCAGTGGCATACCGCCTGCTCAGAGGCGATCTGTGCCTGACGTATAATGCCATGTCCAACCCGGAATTAATGGACATGCTGCATCTCAGAAAATCCAAATCTCATCGAGCTACGCACTTGAGAGACTTGAACCTCAGCACTGAAATAAATAGGACATGCTGGAGGGACAGATTCATAACCCAGAGGCTCCCTTCACTCTGGAATAAAATCCCAGTCCAGGTTAGGCAGAGTCCCTCATTGACTCTCTTCAAGAGGAATCTTGATGAGTGGATGGGAGATCATAGGTTTACCCCGGGTATCACTTTTGTGTCACTGTTAGACAGAGACACAGTATACTAACCTCGAAAAAGGGCATAGCAAAATTATTTTAAAATGGGTGGCGAAAGCCAAACACATTCTGGCTAGGCTTATAAATACCCTAGAGCAGATAAGCCTAGTATGAACCTATGAACCTATGAGGACTAGAGAAATGTGGTTGCTGGGGAGAGGATGCACATAGGAATCACTTTAGCCTAGGTATTGCATATTGATAGCATGGTAAGTGTTCATGTTGGGGAGTTCACAGTTGACAGTGAGGGGTACATCATGCTGTTATCTGTACATACTGCATAATGACAAGAGTGGGCACTGTGGAAGTTTGGGGTATCTCTGGTGTTCAATGGAAGTAATTGCGGCAAATGACTTGATTTATCTGCATTTGCTAAAACTGCTGTTGACGAATAGACCTGCATCCCATACACCACACTGTAGGTTGCCTGCACTGCAGGACAACAATACTGTAAGTGTTAACATTAATTTTATCATGGACAGCATTAATGCATGTGTACCATGTACGACAAAAGTATGTGAAGCATTTGTGGAGGGGTGAGTACATAGCAAAGAGAGCTGCACATTATTACAATTGTATCTTGCATGAAGACAGTCCTTTAAGCAATCAGTGGAAGGGTAACAGTAAACATGCAGCACACAACATTTGCCACACATAAAAACTACAACTTTTGCAGCTAAAGATGATGCTGTTAGCGTTACCATTTGTTAAAACAGCAGTGTCACTAAAACTTTGGCATTAATACAGCACTTACAGCTTTGAAAAAAAGGAAATGTAAGTAAGGAAACAGTTTAATCCCGTTATAACACAAATGTGTCTGTGAGACACCCTGCATACTAAACAAGTATGGTAGAAGAAGCTTTGTTCACAGCTGGGTGTTCAGTTCTGCAGCCGTGAACTATAACTACAACCCAGTAATGTTAATAGCTATAGTAAGTCAGAGTTCAATACTGTAACAAGGGAGCAGCAAACAACATCAGATTAAGATTATACAGTCATAATTTAGAATGCCTCAGCCGCAAAATACTTTTTTATAGCAAGAAAAACACAGAAAAAACATATCACTACCTATGAATTATACAGACAGAAGTATGTGGACAGAGGTTTTTACCTAGCAAGTGTGAGCCCGATCCCATTGTCAGCAAACCTACAAAAGGAGAAAATTATGCAGTGAGTTCGCTGCACATGCAGTAAGCATTCTTAATTACACTTCTTTCACTACTGACTCAGCAAGCCTATGCCTGGTACAACCCTAAATTACTGAACATCAAAGAAGTTGTGCAGCAAATGTAACATACCCTGAACTCCGGAAAATAATGTCACCGCCTCTGGCCCAGGCACCATGGTCATTGTTTTTGAAAGCTATCAGACCATCAATTATAGCAGGTATACGTGGCTTTGCTGGGTCTCCATCCTTATGAGGGCGAAACCTAAGATAAAGGGGATGGATTGCAATGTTAACATGGCATCATTTCTAGTCTTCAGATAATATTAGTACTTCCTACACAAAGTACTGCTGTATAAAGCATCATGAAGCAATCCAGCCTTACTTTTTTCAAATAATACATATAAGCTTTTTAAGTATCCATACTATATGATCATAATATTAATGGTATAAATAAATACTGAAAAATCTTTCTGTCTATTCTCTTAGCAGTGAAGCAACAATCACTACCCCATATGATTAGAAAATGCTGATGCTAGAAATCAAATGAACAGGTAGAAGCAGGACCGTAGCAAGCTCAGCTGGTACCCTGGGCAATGGCCCCATTTAAAGCCTCAAGCGTTCAATTCCTCTCAGAGTTAAGGGCAAAACAAGTCATACCCGAAGACCAAAAGTAAATAAACAACTGTTATGTGCACACATAATGGCCATTTTCTATTTCTCTCTTTTTCTAAAGACGTAGCAGACAGATGGCTATAGCCATCTGTTACAGTTCACTGCCTGCATATGCAATAAATCAAAAAATCAATCAACATTAGTCAGTCATCTGGGTAAGTCAAACACAATAACTATTTGCTAAAGCTAATCAAAGAACTATACACTACCTCCATGCTAGTTTCCAACAGAGAGAGACACTCTCCTTTAAGCATATTGAACTTAAATGATTGCCAATACTGTTTGCCTAACAGGAATCAATGCACATTACCTTTCTACAGTGCTGATCATACCCTATGACAGTTTGCTCCCTGGGAAGGTATCCACTTCAACCCACTCTTGCTACAAGTGATACACATCAATAGATCAATACATTTTTTGCTGAATCCCATTTCAACAAATATGTAGCCAAAATTACTTTCAGAAAACTTCAAAACAAGTTATTTTTTGCTGGGCACTGTGGGGCATGCCCCCTGCACCCTCTGTGTGGATACTCAATAACTTAAATATACCAACTCCAAAATCACAAAACAGATGAGTTTGATTTTGGCTGAATATTTTCGCTGAAATGGGATTTGGTGAAAGTTGTGTTAACAAAATAACATTTTCCTACTATAGCTCTGAGCAGATCACCAAGAAAACTCTAGAAATTACATGAAAAGTCACACAGTGATACTAATCCCATGGCATATATTTACGCTGAACAAAACTGCAACCCAAGCTTTTACTTCCTGCTTTTATATTGCTATATCAAATCAATGCCTTAATTAGCAAATACAAATATAAATATATAGAACAATTTGCTCTTTCCAACTGTTTTTCTTATTCGGACAATCAGACAGGAGCTGGATGAAGAAACAGGCTCTATAAAATATACAGAATTACTTTCCAGCACAGTACCTGTACTTCATTCCACGGCTGTTTGCGTGGAACTTCTAAAATTAGTAATTTACCGCTTCTTAATCTGCAGCATTAACTCAAAAGCTTCGGGCACTGAGTTGGACTTGCATTTATGTGATTTTTTTGCTCGTTTCCTGTAGGTATTGTTGTTCTAAGCAAGATCTTGTTGCAGTTACTCTTTAGGTGGGAACTCCCCAAATGCACTTGGGGCATTCCCCATTGGCTCTGCCGAGATGTTGATTTTTTTTCTTGACAGATGCCCCTCTTTATTCATCCTTATTCATTCTACCATCAGTGCAAATGTTACGGCATCAGCACCAGCTACATCATATACCAGGAAGGTTATAATCTTGTCTGCCCCATCATAGCTGGTGCCCAAATATGCAGTAACTTGTCCTTTGTGACAAACACAATAAAATAGAACTCAAGTTTTTATTTATCCAAAGAACCGGAAAAGTAAAGAACTACATTCTACATTTTCTTTAAATCTACACTGAGAAAATGGTAAGGAGGTCATTTCCTAGGACATCAGTTAATAAAAAATATGACAAGGTCTCCCTCCTTTCTCAGTAGCAGGTCACTACAACATGAAGGAAAATGATTCTAATGTGCAGGTAATGAAGGATGATAACTATAAACTATACTCCTTTGGAAAATTCTTTAGAAGAGACATCAGCAAAAAACAGCTTGTTTGTACAGGCAGAAGGCTACTATTATCTGCTACTGACACTGTTCTTTTATTTTCCATCTTAATAGACATGCTTTGGAGATCTGGTCTCATCTCCCAAGGTCTAGAATCAGCCAAATGTGTGATGCCACAGCTCCAAATTAGATGCCAAGTCCTCTCTTTTGTGACCTAGAGAGTATACAGAAATGACTGCCTATTCTAACTGTAGCTGAAAAAATGCAGAAAATGTCAGGCAGACAATAGGAATTGTTTCTTATGATTTTCCATTTTGGGCATGCCTCTGCTGAAAATTATATGGCTAGAAAAATAGGCTTCTTTAGCAGATATTTTCTTCTGCTGCCACTACTAAAGTAATTGTATAACACAATGTCTTAGATGGTGTGTTGGATGGCCTAGAAGAATCATCCATCCATCCACAACCCCTTTTTCCCATTTTTTGCACAAGGGGAAGGGTTGTCTCTTCTAAATCATGAGACCACATAGTAACAAGTGTACAGGTACCCATGACTGTTAAACACAGAAATGATTACCTAATGAATAAATCCTGCTCTTTCACCTTCCCAAATGTATACAGTATGTGTAAAGCAGTATAATTCTGAAGTAGCATAAAGTTATAAAAAGATTGACCCACTGTTGAGCACAAGTAAAATCACAGTAGCAGATATCCTGCCCGGCAGGTCCACCATTACATTCTCACTTCTTCAGTAGCTACAGAAACATTCTATGGTTTATTTGAGTACTGAGGACTGGTATGTTGCTGTGACATCAAACATATGGTTACTTCGTTAGAAACACGACAGGAATGCAATGACCTCACAAACTCAAATAGCAGCTCAACATAGAGGTGCTGAACTGGAATCAGAGGTGATTAATTTACAAGCTCCAGCTGCATGCTTAACAGAATGCCAAAAATCCCTCCAGAGTACAGAACATCTGTGATATGTGTTCTGCAAAAGGATATAGCAATATAAACACTGCAATTCTGGCTCACATTGCTTGTGAATTTATTTAAATTTGTACCAAGCCCTTCCAAATCAGAAGCATTCTCCACATGTCTTTACTAGAACATAATTAAACAAGGCTGCAACAGTTTACCTGGCAACATCAAGCGCAAGGTACTCTCTAGGATTTTCTGCATTTGCTCTTGTTGTTTTTACTCCATTCCCAATGAAAAGGCCAGCCTGAAAATGGAATGAACCACATAAGAGGATTAAGCAAACATTGTGCTTCTGCACACAATTACTCTAGTCAAAATTGGTATGAGCAGGCAACTTACCCTATTACCCTTTTAAATTAAACTGTTTTACAGGCCAACAAACATAGCTTTTTAAATGAGTTTTACACAGCATTATTTAGTTAATGCCATCTCCCCCAGTAATTCATGAGCCACTAAGAATTGTCAAATACAAAAGATGATATAAACTAACATTAGAAAGTGATACGGATGTTTCAGCATCATGCTTATGCAAGTGTCTGACTTAATGTGGTCTTGTATTAGGGTCAAAACTATCAGCAGCCAATTAAATTCTTTTTCCAGTACAGCTGCAAACCCCCATCAGATTAGTTATAGTATAAACATATTTACAAGCCGAAGTTCTGAGGTTTTGGCAAACAGATAAAAAATGAATACAGTAAAAAGTGATAGTGACTATTTCATCAGCACCAATGTAAGTAATCAAAAGTCTTTGTGGGTTAAAATCATTGTTTGTTTTTTAAATAAAAACACAAATACAGGTATTCTGTGAGTATGAAAAGTATAGTGGTAGTTTCAAACACAGATGTCGAGCTCCCCCTCATACTGCCAATAACAAGAGGTTGTAAAATTCTGACAATACAACTTACCTTTGCACTCTATGTACACATGTGCATAGGCATTTGATCATGCAGACACGCACACTAACACAAGACTGCATGGCCACACACACAATATACACAAAAGCATAACAAAAACACATACAGGGAAAGATGAACAGTATACTATAGAGTGGGTGTTAATATGATATAGCTGTAGAAGTAATAAGGGGATGATTTGATAAAGATGTTAGTATGGCAGAGATTACTCTCACAGAACTGGCCCTGGTCAGTTCTTCAGACCTTCACTGTGATTGAATTACAGTCTGCAATGACTCCATGTCCAAAAATGAGAAAAGAGGGTTATGGACAGGTGGATAGAATCAAGTTTTGTCAATACGGCCATTACACTTATGGTCCTCAAACTTACAAGAGACATCCTAAAAATTAGATGTCATGATACAAAAATGTATACAGCATGAAGGAAGGCACTTTTAAACCCAAGTGCACCATGGATCAAATGTATGAAATGCACACTATAACCTTCAAATAAGCCCTCGGCCCTATCCATCCAGAATTAGGAAGAAAATGTTGCATGATTGCATGCACAGAGATCTATTTTATCTTGGATGCACACAGCAGAAGGCTGAGACTGAAATTGGCCCAGTGGTATCACTGCTCTACCCCAGTTAACAAACTGTATAAAACAATAGATAAATAAATAAAATTGCAAGATTTAACTTAAAGCACATATTTACTGTCGGTCACCATTAAATACACATGCCTCTTTATTTCTCAAACAGCTGAGCCAGAACTCTGAAAGTGAAATTACTTGAAGGCATAGCAATGCAATACTTAGCAAGGTATTTAGTGATACTATAATACTTAATGTTTATGTGTGCAACTTAAGTATTGTCTGAACGGTAAGTTAAGCAGTACCCTTCATCTTAATAAATTGAGTTATATAATTTTTACTTTATTTTGTAAGTTTAAACTTTTGTGTTTATAGCTGATGTTTTAATTAGTGTAGATGCCTCTAGGCTTTATATCTAAGATATCTAACTATTACAATTGTTTTTTTGATTAACTGAATGTTTCCACATAGATGCCGCTAGGCTTTATGCCTCTAGGCTTTATATCTAAGATATCCAACTATTACAATCGGTTTTTGATTAACTGAATGTTTCCACATGTTGAATCATACATAGAAAGCTGGCATTTCTGTGATGTATAAGTCTTGGTAAAGCTTCCATATGAAATGCAAACTTTGGACCAGTTGCTCGCAGTGTAAGAGACGTGCATCGGTGGAAGCAGTGGCATTCCATAGGTGGTAAAGACTGGAAGCACTGTCCTTTTATTCAGTTTCATATAGACTCTTGAAGGAATGTCTATACCTCTCCTTCAATGGCGTTAGAGACACAGTTGTATCATCATAAGTCTAATGGTTCCACAAACACCAGAACCAGGGACCTAAATCTTCACCAGCATATAAACAGAACATGTTGGAGAGATGGACTCATCACACAGTACCTTTCCTAACTCTAGGACAGCTTGCCACTGCAGATTAAACACTGTGATATACTACATTCTTTTAAACAGTACTAAGATTATTGGATGGATACCCACAAATTTACCCTAAGCTTGACTGGCCCAGCCCTCACAGACAGGTGGAACATGGCTTAAGGGTGGGTAAAGGCAAGGTTTAAATGGTCATGGACTCAACTGCCTTGAAATGCATATTATGTTATTATATGCACACACACACACACACACACACACACACACACACACACATGTGCATGCATGCATGCACACACTCACACACACACACAGAGACGTGCATGCACACATACACACACACACCCATGCACACACATACACATATACGTGCGCGCATACACACACACACACACACACACACACACACACACGCACCCATTTACATATACATGTACACCTACACAGACACATACAGTATCTGTTCCTGGGTATTTAATATCAGCATGCTATAGATATCACTGAAAGAGAATACTGCTTTGTCTAGTCATTCTACTTCTAACATAAAAGTTGCGTTTATTCTACATACCTTGAAATTAGAATGTGCTCTGTTATTATAGAATATCCCGAGAGGTGTAAATTCAGCATGACCCTCTTCATATTCACCTTCACAATGTCCAGTGGGTACTTTGTGGAATATGTACCAGAACCCAACATCCTAAACAAACCACAACATCACATTTCAGAATGCTGGTGAACCACAGTATACAAGTGATATCACACAAAAATGTGATGACTCAAATAAACATTGCAAAAGTTCAGTGTGCAAGTCAACACTTAACAGCTTGTTTCAGCCAAATTAACATTAGCATTCCAGGGCCTGTGAGTCATGGCTTGCAGAATCAACAACCCAAGATGCATTTAATTTAATTATTAATGTTATTAGTATAGCA